>NW_027040683.1:7397500-7695000 GCF_037179485.1 Ochlerotatus camptorhynchus
GTAAGCCTTCGACAGATCCAGAGAAACACAGTCACCATGCATACCTCTTTCAAGGTATCCATCAATGAGATCCTCTAGCTCCGGAAGGTAATCATCCGCGAACTTTTCTGGACGGAAAGCAAACTGGCGATTGTCGAGTAAGCCTTGGGACTCCATTTGAGTAATGAGGCGTCTATTTACCATCTTCTCAAAAACCTTCCCAATACAGTTCAATAGAGTGATAGGCCGGTAGTTGTCTGCATTATTCCTGTCTATTCCGGGTTTAGGGATAGGAACAACTAGAACTTCTTTTCAGTCAGTGGGAATTTCTCCCTGGTCCCATATTTGGTTGAACATAGACAAAAGGATAGTTTTACCGATTAGGGGAAGATTTTTGAGAAGAGGATAGCCTACGTCGTCTGGTCCAGCGGATGAACCACTTACCCAGACAACCAGAATGCACGTATATTCAAAGTTGTTTTCGTGATATACAAACATATATACAAGCAAACAAGTCGTATAGAATGCAAAGAAATGGCTTATACGTACAAAAGTGGAGGCCATATACGTGCATATTTTTGTTTAATTTTAAACGAGTTGATTTCATCATATGCGATTTGATCTGTAATAACAAATCCATTTTGAAAAGTCTTACGATGTAATCTGATTAAATTTGTGATACAGTACGACGGAAAAATGAGTCATCGCATATAAGTCGGAAATTTGCATTCTATACGATTTAACTTAAACATAATGCGAGGTATGCCATTCTAATATGCGATTTTGACTTAAACTGTAGCAATTTACGATACTGTCTGTACATTGTTATACGACTTCTGGTTGTCTGGGTACCCTACTCAGAGCCCACGCTAGTTCCTCGGAAGTGAAGTCTTTGCTGTATTCCAGGACAAGATCAGTATCAAAGCATGGTGGAGAAGCCTCAGTGGTTGTTTTATGGGACAAGAACTGTTCAGAAAATATGGTGGAAGATGAGGCCAGGGAAAAGTGATCTGCGAGGTGTTCGGTTATGGTGGATGGGTTATCAGTGATATTATTATTTATACGTATTTTTATTGGGGGGTCGACTTTTACTACCACTCAAACGGTTTACTTTATCCCAAAGTTCCTTTGATATACATTCAGGATTGATAGCGGAGATAAATTTTTCCCAACTGTCCTGTTTGGCCTGACGGATGGTATCTCTAGCTGCATTTCTGGCTGTTTTGAATTCTAAATGTGTTACGGAGTTTTTACGATCACCTTTTGTCATTTTCTGGAGGACACGGAGTTTCTTACGACGAAGTTTTATAGCAGCCCGCACTTCAGGGTTCCACCATGGTACCGATTTTTTCCCTGGAGAACCACTTGTTCGGGGAATATGATGTTTGGCAATATCAAACAGAGTTTTGACGAACTCCTCCGGAGAAGTGGGAGGGTTAGAGGTAAAATGATCGAACACTTCCTTTTTGATACTTGTCCCAATCTGCCAATTCATATTTCCATCTAGGACGACAAGTGGTAACAGGAGTAGTTCTATTCAATGAAATGACAATAGGAAGGTGATCGCTACCGCAGCAATCGTGCACCTTCCAGGACAGTTGAGAAATGAGATTGTGTGAGGAAATGGACCGATCAAGAGCCGATGATTCACCGGATGAGCGATCAATTCTAGTGTGATGACCATCGTTAAGCAGAGTTAAACCCTGTTCGTCGATGAACTGTTCTAACATAAGTCCTCGGGAATTGTTAGAATTTCCATCCCAAAGAGTAGACCCAACTAACAATTTTAGCTGCAGACTAGCTTATACAGCCGAAAATTGCCTTATGCAGCTAATTTTTGTCTGTATAAGCTGATTTGCAGCTAAAATTGATTGTTGGGGAGTGTCCGTTAAAATCACCCATTAAAAGAACAGGTGATGAAATTTTATCCATTATTTTAGTAAGACGAGATTTAATTAGTTTATTGGATTGCGAAACAGGCGAATTATAAATGGAGACTAGAAAATCAATTTCAATAGCTATTGCAAGATGAGAAGAGAGTTTTTTGGGGGTTATCGGGATTATCTTTGATGTACAAATTGTATCCTTTAATGTAATTTGATGGAATGGTGGATTCAGGGACACTGGTTTCTTGTAGGGTTGTTGCTATGGGGTTGTATTGTGAAATGAGAATTTGTAATTCAGAAAGTCTTCCTCGAAGACCCAGTAAATTTCACTGTAAGGCAAGAGTTAGGGGAGAAGATTGACTTGGGGAAATTTGACTAGCGGTTGATTGTTGTGGTGTATTGGCCATTGTGAGGTTGAGTACGGGGTGGGTCCAGAAGAAGAGTTAGGGTAGGGTTGGGGGGTAGTGTAGAGTAGGGGGGTTGGGCAGGGTAGGGGGGTTGAGTAAAGCCATTGTTGGGGTAAACATTGTTTGGTTCGGAAGTTTTCTTCGTAGTGGGGGATGGATTTCCGTGGTGTAGTGCCGTTTATGTACCTTGGGAGCGTTTGACTTAACATCACTATCACCTACCTGAGAGGAAGTTCCACTCACCTTGCCAGAAGCCGCTGCAGCCTGGATGCTCGAGTCAGTTTCCATTTCTGTTCCGGATTCAGTTCCATCCTGCTTGGATTGTCGCTTGGCCAGTTTCTTATCCTTCTTGTCCTTCTGTTTCTTTTCCAGTTCTTCGATCCTTGTGGTCAGCTTGGCGATGGTGTCCGTTAGTTGTTTGATGAGGTCGTCCTTCTCCTTGATCTGCTGGAATTCTGGCGTAAGACGCTGTTGGAGTTTACTGACAGCCGCATATGAACCGCCGCCAGCCTTGATTTGCTTAACTGCTTCGTTATAGGTGATTCCTTTGGTGAAACGCAGTCTCACAATCTCCTTCTCCATCACGTAGGTGGGACAGATTCGATTGGCTGGGCCGTGAAAGCAGAATGGCGTTGCCTTGCATTCATCGTCAAGGTTGTGAACTTGCGAGCAGTTCTTGCATTTAGCTACTCCCTTACAACGGAACTTCGTGTGTCCGTAAGCGTAGCATTTCTAGCAAATCATCGGGTCCGGTATGTAAATCCGTGTCTTGATCCGTAGCGCCCCGACTTTGAGGTAGTCCGGCACTGCTGTTCCATTGAGCGTCAGAATGACCGTTGGAGTATTCATTCGTTTGCCCTCTTGCATCCGAGTGATCCGCTTAACACCGACCACACCTTCCTTAGCCATCCATTTGAACTGCTCGTCTTCGTGTTCGTCTTGGATTTCGCGACACGAAATAACGCATCGCCGCTTGTTCAAGATGGGGTGGAGAACCACCGTCACCGACGTTTCATCGAACAATTTCCTCATCGTCAACAGCTTAGTCGCCTGCCTTGCATCACGTACTCGCAGCACATACTTCATTCCATTCGCTTTTGTTGTCGTACCTTCGATTTCACCAACCAGATCCTGCATCGATTTCTCCACGATGAAAGGGCTGAGCTTCTTATCGGCTTCCACCGCCTGCAGCGAGAGAATCTGCAGCTGGCCGATACCGACACCGCGCATCCAATCCGGAACCGTAGGTTTGCCATAGTCCGGTCCAGGCGGCACTCCAGGGTCCCACCCCAAACTTCCCGCCATCCTTACGCTGGTTCACTGTTTTTCTGATTTATTCACTAAACAATTTACTAAAAACTTTCCGATAAACTCAGCAGCAAAAAAACCGCCACCGAAAAAGTCTTTCACACGCACGCTCTACAAACGGAAAAAAAAATCAAAAGCCCGCTTGAAAATTCAATCGGGAAAAATTTGCGTCCGCACTCCACGAAAGCTTGCAGTTGAATCCATCTGATCATGAGCTAATGCCATACAGCAGCGCTCTTTGGGAAGAATGTTTATTTCATGAAAACAGTGATAACATTATAATTTTTTTTATTTGTACATTGGATAATGCTTCACATTACAACTTTTTTAATACTTTCACGTTAAAAATCATCATGCGGAAGCAATGTTATAGATGCGTCGGAAGATTTTTTATCGATTGGTGATAAAATTATTCAAATTAATCCAGAAGCAGCTGAGTTATTAATGTTCAAAATCTTTCATAATTTGTTTCATGTTCCATTTTCGGTTTTCACAAAGTGTACCCCCAGTATAGAAATGAAAGACGTAGTCCTACGTCAAAAAAAACAAAATAATCAAGAAACTCTGTGATCAATTTCGGTTCGAAGTTCGACGATAAGTTTAGCAACTATCGGTGCGAAAGCCGAAAACGGAAATTCACAATCGTGATACGACCGGTGCGTGAACAAGTTGCTAACTAAAATAGCAATGGCTACAGTTGTCAAACTAGCAGTCCCAATAGCAACGCATTGGTGCGGGTTCTGCTTAGTGGGCCAAAAATGAGATCCATCCCCTATCCCAAAATGTTGGCTCTTCACCGCTCACATCCCACGGTCTCGCTGCTTGACAATAATCGAGAAAATCTTACGACACGGTATTGAAGACAAATAAAATCATGTCCATTTCATCGGCTATGGTAGCGCCTCCTGTTACTAGGAAAAGGTGGTACCATGTTCGGTGTGTAGAACCTGATAGATTGTTTTCCGCAGAATGCAGTTATTGCTTCGAAGAAATCCGATCCTTCTTCTACTCGGGGTCCACTCACCAGCGGCAGTTGGAAAAGAGATACGTGAAGCGCTGAAATTGATTCGTTTGCCAGGTCACATTGTACACACGCGTGCGCCCGATTATGACGAAGGTTGACAAAGGGGTTTCGGAGCCACGTCAATCAATTATTCTTACGGGTTTGTTTCACTAGGACAACAAAGGCTACAGCTTTCAAGTTGGTGGATCGCGATAGGGGATAGGGTAAAGGTGTCGTTAATTTCAATCGGTCAGGTTTTACTACGTAGGCCGGAAAGGCAAATCGTAAAACAGCAGAGGAAAGTGGATCGAAGGATTACGAGACAAGGGTATTGAGATGGGGAACTTGGCGTTAATGATGACACTTTGGGTGATTGATTATTGTCCATTTTGCGGTGAAACAGGCTATTGGGTTGCGGTGGAAGGATCAGGATCGTTTGTTGGGTGTTGAAGGCGGGAATCTTATATCAAGTTACCAAAAAATATTGCTGCTTTGCCATCTCGATTCCGGTAGTTTATGTAATCTCGATTCCGGTAGTTTATGTAATCTCGATTCCGGTAGTTTATGTATACTAAATTATGGATTGCTTAAGAAATAGAAAGCCCAGCCCAAAGCATCCGCCCAAACAGAACTGTGGGTGCTTTTAGTAAAAAATCAAAACTTCATCAAGCAACATTTCAACTCATTTGGTGCTGAACAAATTGACTTAATTTGAAACTAAACTATGTAAAACGCCAACGCAGGAAACTTGAAGTTAGCGTTGTCGTTCGCTCCATAGGTAGGAACGATGCTGGCGCGATAAAAAGCGCCGCAAATGTCGGAAGTGTGTAATGAACTGCTTCCGGTTGGATACAATCTGCATGTTGAACGAGCATAATACAACTACGGAAGTCTGCCGCCTTTACATTTTACATACATTATTGGTGGGAAAAGTTAAGGATACACGATTGAAGCGCCCTTGTTGGTACCCACTTATACTGGGAAGTTCAGTCATGTGTGAGATTGGTTGGAAAGAAACGGCGGTGTGGCTTTTCATAATTAGTCGTATAGATTTCCCAGAAGAAGTAATTAGTTTTCAGAAGGTTTCCGTTATGGGGATGGAAGTGTGTTTACAGGTAGTAATTAATATTTCATCCCATCGAGAAGACCGCTAAACCAATATTTGTTTTGTTTCCAGAAGGCACAGTCATTGAGTCATTCAGTTAAGTAAGAAATAATTTCATTAGACATCTCATACAAACGTCACAATTTCAATGACTACCTTTCAGTGTCTTATAGTGATGGCTATCTCTGTGGTAATTTTGACGTTATACCTTAGTTCCTGAGGCATTGAAATTCATTGAAACGGAATTCACGTACCACGCTAGTAGTTCAACTTAATTCAATCGTACCGTAAAAGCTCCCCCTTTGCATCGAGCTACTACAAGCGACGATAAACGTTATAAAGCTAATTCCCATTTTTGTCACTCGATCACCTCCATTCAGACGCTTGAACGAGCAAATTGGCCTCTGCGGAGGCTATGTGGTTTCTTGCACCATAAATTATCCACAACTGTTCGCTTCCTTCTGGGATACCACCCCCGCTCCCTCCAGTCATACGGGACAGCACAAAGAGATAGTTCAGGTGGAACAAGCGACAGCGTTTTATCTCGTTTCCTCGTGGAGGTTTTCCCCGACTAATCCTACCTAACTGCCTGACGGCGAAAGGCACTGGCTGGCAGAACGATTTTTCCCATCCATCTTTTTCCGCTTTGGCACATTTGGTGAACACCTTCCTCGGCACAATCTTCCTCCAATGCTCCAATACCTGTAATACATCCTATACAGCTAGGTTCCAGCATTTCTGGCGCAAAGTGAAGAATGAGAGATGCGATAGACGCGCGCTTCCGGGGCCTGGCTGGCGGTATAATTCATCTCGTTGATAATTAGATTATTTCTGCTACGTGATGCCGGAAGGTGGTGCCATAAGCGAGCGAGAGTCTCCCTAAATTGCCAATGGGACGGGATGTGAGCAGATTGAGGGCGAGTAATGCAACAGCGGAAGCAATGAACGGGTATGTGAGTATAAATGGAGGTACTTTTATTGGAAATGATTCGGTTAAATCAAACTGGTTCTCTGGATGCTGGCGCTAGGGTGTCCGATGAGCCATTCTCTTGAGTTTCAGTCTTATCCTCTTCGACTAGTACGGCTTTCTCCGGTTTGGGTTTGTTGACTGAAAAAAAAAAGGAAATGGTGTAAATTATTGAATTCTATGCATAAGGGGACAACGCGTGTCGAGCTGTCCGAGTAATATTAACATTAGGCTGTTTGATTGTAACACTCCTCGGAGCTCCCGACTAGCCAAATACATAAATCGAATGATTTTAAAGAATGCCATCAGGGATGGAGTGCTCTTTAGACGATACAACGAGAGAATTTCCTTCGTCGGCTTTTGATTTTTTCTGAGTTTTTCTCTTTTTGAAACGTAACCAAGTGAGAAAGTGTACAGTAGCCTCTCCACCACTGTTTGTCGGCTGTCCTTCAACCAATTTCACTATTTTTTTTTTAAATATTATTTGTGTCAACCATAAATTAGTTCTCTACAGAAAATCAGCTCAATTGGTTGTCGGACAGCCGAGAAATAGTCCACCGGTAGGTACTACCCACCGCATGTATGGAGGGGTGGTGGGGGTAAGATGCACAAGCGAGGTTAAAACATCAAGTACTTGTTTCGTCGTTTCATAAAGCGTTCTTTAAGCAGCCCCGTAACGTTGGTAGATCACCTTTTCGTGTATGAACAGTCCCTATTAAATAGATTAAATATCTGAGATGAGTACGTTAGTTATGACAAGTGTTGGGTACCGAAGAGTTGCATCCACAGCCGCACACAGTATAGACTTCTCTGACGTTTGTGAATTGCGCAAATATTAGTGCAGAGCTTTGGGTAAATTCAAAGGTTTTCTTGAACCATCCACGCAAAACCAGCCAGGTCCGAAGAAGATTCCGGTACGCAACGATTCCGGTTCTTCTGCCCATCACGCTCAACCACTGTTTGGCTGCTGCTTCGGGCCCACCAGCAGCTGGGATGCATAACACTCCAGTAAACTCAAGTCATCATTCATATGCGGCAACCACTGCATCCCGAAGCACCTCTCCACCACCAGGACTATCGTGGCAGCATTTAAGTGCTCCCTCTTCACCAGCGGTCGAGAATGCAGACACTCTGTTTTCAACGGTGGAACTTGTTACACCCGTGACAGAAGTCATCATGATCCAGCAGGAACAGAGTTGCGACCTATCACACAGCTGATGGTAGTAACGCTTTGTACATTCCTATCAATGTGCTCGTCGAAGCTCTCTCCATGACCATTAGACTGATGCAAAATTTGACTTTTTCGCTCCACAATACTTAAACGATTCCAAATCGGATCCTGACTAACCTCTCAAAATTTGAACCCCTTTGGTGAGAAACTGAGATGGTACAAACCATTTGAAGTTTGTATGGGAATTACTATGGTAAAACCAAGATTTTTGATCATGTCTATCTAATAATTCACCATATCGGTCTGCTTCAAAAACTTTCAATTGTACTTGTAGGAAATTTTCCCAGCTACAACTTTGCCGAAGACCACTTTTTGATTAAATGCAAGGATCGAAATTTATCAATGGTTCAATGCGCTGATGTCTAATGATCATGCTCAACCAACTGCTCTGCTCAGCAGGCAACATTGGTGTTTCTGGGGCGTTGAATATAACACAAATATCATGGCTACTATGTAACACTGCAAAATACAGTGTTGCCTACAGAGCAGCTGCTTGATCATGTCATAAGTTTACCAATCTCTTAAATAATTAATAACTTTTTCCTGTCTCGTTTAACATAGAAACGATCTTCAGCAAAGTTGTAGCTGAGAAAATTTTCTTTAATAATGGCTACTGTTTCGCAGCTCAATATGGAAAAAAAACTAGAAGGCAATGAACAAAAAGTTGAGATTTCACATAGTAATTTACATGTAAACTTCAAATGGCTTGTGCGAAGTTTGTTTCTAACCAAATGAGTTGTAACTTTGGGAGGCTAATCAGGACCCGATTTGAAACCATTTAAGCACTGTGGAGCAAAAAAGTCAAATTTTGCATCAGTCTAATGACCATCCATCAAGTTGACGAAAGAAGTAAAAAGCAACTGGTGAATCTCGTCTTCTGTTGTGATCCATCACCGATCTGGTCATTCCTGACAATCACGACACTCATCTGTGCTCTTTTTGAAGCAGTTGCTGCTTTGATTGCTTATGTGAGTGTGTTGATGAGTGAGCCCAACAGTTTCCGTTTATTTTTGCCTGCTTTGTTTGTAACTCACACACTCGCGCCTGCCGAGACGAGCTTGGAATGTATAGGCATTGTTTTCATTTTCTTCTGTCGTTTCGCTTTTTCTCATGATCGTACTGCAGAAGTCTTCACTGTTTTCGTTGTGTTTTACATTATCAGCAGCGAGTGTAACGTTTTGCTTGTGAGCAGCGACCATTACTGGTGAGTGTTGTTTGCCATGGCTCTGACTCTCACTGCGTGACAAAACGATCTGTCAGCGATAGTCGGTTGATGCGAAGACGAGTTTCACGTGAGTGTCATTATATTTTGCATCACTGAGCGTGAGCAGGACCTGAACAGAACAGTTCATGTTGTCATAGCTCTCATCAATAAGCATGATACGTGAAGCCATCAAAATGTCAAATTGTAACGATTGCTCGCTTAGAAACAAGAGTATCGAGTTCGTTGAATTCCTCAACGAACGAAACATCGAAACATGTGAGGCTTAATCGAACCAGCTCCGGGGAGGAGGAGTGGCCATCGCTCTAAGGAAAAACATTGACTGTCAGCTGCTGCCGAGCTTCCAGCTGAAGAAGATTGAAGCCGGAGGGGTGGAAATCTATACTCCTGTCGGCCCCATCACCATCATTGCGGCTTACAGCCCCAAACAAGTCAACAGCAGATATGTGTCGGCAGCAGACCTGCGAAGATATTGTCAAACTAACACGACGGCGGGAAAACTTCATCATCGCTGGTGACCTGAACACCAAACATCAAGCTTGGGGCAACAGTCGACGCAATCAAAACGACACCATCCTGAACAACGACTTGCAGGAAGCGCAGTACAACATCTTGAGTCCGGACACTCTCACCCGGTTGAGTCGGTCTGGTATTCACGCTACCATCGATATTTTCATCAGCAACAGAGCGTAAGATTATTGACTGCTTAGGCTGAGTGTTAAGCTGGGTTTAGACAGGGCAAGTAAATTGATCAAGTCAGTTGAATTCAACTGACTTGAACGCGAATTGTACGTGTAAACCATGCCATTCAACTGACCTGATCAACTCACTTGAATTGAAAATAGTTGAACCAGGCTCAACTTTTCCAGCCAATTGAATTCAACTGAGTTGATCATTTGACTTGCCTAGTCTAAACCCAGCTTAAAGGACGAGGCAATGAAAGAGCCAACAAAAAACAATCAGTCACTTACGAATAGGCGTCTCACACCTAGGAGCTGAATGAAAGGTGACACAGTCGGAAGAAGTGTAAGTTTGTTTACTAAAATGAACCGCCCATTTTGTTATGGCAAGTTTTGCTATAAGAAATGCTCCTCGTGTTTATTGGCGAAATTCACATTAAAGATTGATTAATTGCGTAGGAAATCAGTTTATCATGGCATTTGTGACCATGTCGGTCGTATGAAACAGGTCAAAAACTGTCCAAATCCGCAGATAAAAATTTTTGTTTTGTATTTCTGTATGGCAAAATAGTCAACTTTTCGTGAACATTAACGGCAAAGAACTCACCAACACTGGGAGACCGTGAGCGAGATGGAAAATGACAGGTGGGCAGGAACTCACGGTCTCCCAGCGTTGGTGAGTTCTTTGCCGTTAATGTTTACGAAAAGTTCACTATTTCGCCATACAGAAATTCAAAACAATTTTTTTTTTGGTGAATTTGGACGGTTTTTGACCTGTTTTATATGACCGGAAGGAGTACGCTGGTAACAAATGCCATGCCAAACTGATTTCCTACGCAATTAATCAATATTTGATGTGAATTTCGCTAATAAACACGCGGAGCATTTCTTATAGCAAACTTGCCATAACAAAATGGGCATGGTTCAGTTTAGTAAACAAACTAACACTTCTTCCGACTTTACTTGCCTAGGACCGTGAGTTCCTGCCCACCTGTCATTTCCCATCTCGGTCTCACACCACTTGCCTTCGCACACAAACGTGCTGACTGAGCTTCTGACTGGGTGCTCGGTTGTCAGTGACTTGCTTACTGCCCAATCATTCAAACTCTCACGAGGCAGTAAATGATGAGGTGGCTGGCAGTTCATATTCATATGAAAATGACTCATTAAACCTGACTGTTGTGCGCACTGATCAGCAACATCGGCAACAACATCGGCAACAACATCGCTCAACCTATCACTCAGCTCGGACCACTATACGATTCCAAGCTTCCCGGCGCAACTACCATCGTGTCAACGCTTGATTCCACTCACTTGCTATAAAAACATGATTTTCTGAATTTTGAAATCATTAGATGTTATAATCATATTTTGTACTTGTTAGATACAAGAAGAGGTTGAAAGGCAAGTGTTTGACACATGAAACCTGTCAAATTTGCTTTCAGATAGTCACAATCACCGATTTTACGACTCGCGAGCGCTCACTCTGAGTGGTACAATCTGTCAATTTCGCTACCAGAGTGTTACAATCAGCGATCTTATGATTCGTGAGCGTTCACTCAGAGTGAGCGCTCGCGAGTCGTAAAATCGGTGATTGTGACTATCTGAAAGCAAATTTGACAGGTTTCATGTGTCAAACACTTGCCTTTCAACCTCTTCTTGTATCTAACAAGTACAAAATATCATTAAAACATCTAATGATTTCAAAATTCAGGAAATCATTTTTTTAAAGCAAGTGAGTGGAAGCAACCCTGGTGTCAACACTACGTCGACACAACCATCGACTACGATGTCCAACCGGAGATGCCCGAAGACGTGGACCGGTGCCTGCAATCTATCGAGGAGGCAATATCCCGGGCCAGGGAGCAACACGTGCCAGTATCCAGGCAGGTGAGTAACACTCTGACCCTTGACAGCCCTACCAAAGATCTCATTGGGCTCCGTACCAGCGTTCTGGTCTGCCTAACTTGAAGACCAATTGTAATCGATTAACAAAGATCATTCAGGCCAGGATGGTGGATCTCAGAAATAACGATTTTGCCAATAAGATCCGTTCGCTCGCAGACTGTGCAAAGCCCTTCTGAAAACTAACAAAAATCCTTAAAAACAAGCCAAGGCCCATTCCACCACTTGTTCCGCTGCATCAACCCAAATTTCGGAATCTTCAGCAAAGCTCCGTGAGAATTCCTAGATAGTAAGGGAAGTTATATTATTATCAGGAAAATGTGAAAGTATTTTAAGAATTTTTAGCTGATTAGCTGATTAGAGTAATTCAGGGCAGTTTGATCAACCATTTGTCTGTATCTTAGGGTCAATATGAATCCAGGCCATTTTTGCTATCTTGATTATGCATCAAAACGATTTTTGAATGCTAAAGTGAATACATCTTAGTTTAGACATATTGCGAATTTTATTAAATACCTATTTTGAAGGATTTCGCAATGTTCTTACCTTAATTTAAGAGGTACAGACAAATGGTTAATTACATAAAATCAATGGGATACTTTCTAGAAAATCATCAGATCTTCAAATAAATTTAGAAACTTTTTGATAGTTTCATGGTATTTGGCAAGATTCTGACAAGGCCTGGAAAATCATTTACGTTCATTTCGTGCACGGCAAACTAAAGTGGGCAGAACTTGTTATCGTTTGTCAATGAATGTAATTTACATTAACTGAAAACGATGGTGGGCTCTGTTATCTCTAGTACATCATGCATAAGAGATACGGATTTGAGCTTTTTCCTTGGTTTGTTTTCCGTCGATTTTGTTTTCCGTGGTGAGCACCAATAACATCCGAAGGAAGGCGTGATCAGAGATGTTATGCCTCAGAACATCCCGGCGGCGCCGACTGGGATTGAACCCAGGCGTGCTGGGGTGAGAGGTAACCACGCTTACACCACCGGCACCACAGTTTTCGATCTTTGCAACATAAAAAAATAGGTTGAGTGTAAGCAATAAAAATTCCGTGTGATTGTACCGTGAAAAGTAGTTCGGTATTGTTCAAGTGAGTTTGGTTTGGTAAATGACCAATTGACCAAGTGCTAACAATTTGCTACTGAAAAGTAGAGTCCTTACAAGGTCACATCTCGTCACTCCCGAGCCGTTGCACACTGGGGACAAAATCGAAACAATGTGTTAAAATTCAATAACTTCAGTGCTCGCTGGAACAAGAGACTAAAAAATAGTCATTCTTATAGAAAAAAGTCTCAGAAATCGATTGGAGTAGGTTTCATCTTGGGCACGATAGGGTAAGTTGGGGTTTTTCACAGTTTTGCCCTAAAATCTCCTATTTTGCATGATTTGAATGCTGTATCTCAAGATACCGATGATATAGACGGATAATTTCTTCGGCAAAGTTGATCAGGAGGTCAAGGACTGTTGGATGATGGACAGAACAATTCGGAATTCCTCCGCCAGGTGGCACTAGTGAGCATTCGAAGTGAATATGTTTGCGCTGCTGTATCTCAAGATCCTGACTATTTAGACGGATGATTTCTTAGGCAAAGTTGATCAGGAGGTCAAGGACTGTTGGATGATGGACAGAACAATTCGGAATTCCTCCACTAGGCGGCACTAGTGAGCATTCGAAGTGAATATATTTGTGCTGCTGTATCTCAAGATCCTGACTTTTTAGACGGATGATTTCTTCGGCAAAGTTGATCAGGAGGTCAAGGATTGTTGGATGATGGACAGAACAATTCGGAATTCCTCCACTAGGGGGCGCTAGTGATTATTGAAAGTGAATATATTTGTGCTGCTGTATCTCAAGATCCTCACTATTCAGACGCATGATTTCTTCGGCAAAGTTGATCAGGAGGTCAAGGAATGTTGGATGGTGGACAGAACAATTCGGAATTCCTCCGCTAGGTGGCGCTAGTGATTATTGAAAGTGAATATATTTGTGCTGCTGTATCTCAAGATCCTGACTATTCAGACGCATGATTTCTTCGGCAAAGTTGATCAGGAGGTCAAGGAATGTTGGATGGTGGACAGAACAATTCGGAATTCCTCCGCTAGGTTGCGCTAGTGAGCATTCGAAGTGAATATGTTTGCGCTGCTGTATATCAAGATCCTGATTATTAAGCCGGATGATTTCTTCGACAAAGTTGATCAGGAGGTCAAGGATTGTTGGATGATGGACAGAACAATTCGGAATTCCTCCACTAGGTGGCGCTAGTGATTATTGAAAGTGAATATATTTGTGCCGCTGTATCTCAAGATCCTGACTATTTAGCCGGATGATTTCTTCGGCAAAGTTGATCAGGAGGTCAAGGATTGTTGGATGATGGACAGAACAATTCGGAATTCCTCCAAAAGGTGGCGCTAGTGAGCATTCGAAGTGAATATGTTTGCGCTGCTGTATCTCAAGATCCTGACTATTTAGACGGATGATTTCTTCGGCAAAGTTGATCAGGAGGTCAAGGACTGTTGGATGATGGACAGAACAATTCGGAATTCCTCCACTAGGCGGCACTAGTGAGCATTCGAAGTGAATATATTTGTGCTGCTGTATCTCAAGATCCTGACTTTTTAGACGGATGATTTCTTCGGCAAAGTTGATCAGGAGGTCAAGGATTGTTGGATGATGGACAGAACAATTCGGAATTCCTCCACTAGGTGGCGCTAGTGATTATTGAAAGTGAATATATTTGTGCTGCTGTATCTCAAGATCCTGACTATTTAGCCGGATGATTTCTTCGACAAAGTTGATCAGGAGGTCAAGGATTGTTGGATGATGGACAGAACAATTCGGAATTCCTCCACTAGGTGACGCTAGTGATTATTGAAAGTGAATATATTTGTGCTGCTGTATCTCAGGATCCTGACTATTCAGACGCATGATTTCTTCGGCAAAGTTGATCAAGAGGTCAAGGACTGTTGGATGGTAGACAGAAAAATTCGGAATTCCTCCGCTAGGTTGCGCTAGTGAGCATTCGAAGTGAATATATTTGTGCTGCTGTATCTCAAGATCCTGACTTTTTAGACGGATGATTTCTTCGGCAAAGTTGATCAGGAGGTCAAGGATTGTTGGATGATGGACAGAACAATTCGGAATTCCTCCACTAGGTGGCGCTAGTGATTATTGAAAGTGAATATATTTGTGCCGCTGTATCTCAAGATCCTGACTATTTAGCCGGATGATTTCTTCAGTTATGGTTGATCATGTGCCACATCAAATGACGTGAGAATTTTCAAAAAAGATCATTGGTAGTCATATTGAGTGTAAATAGGGTCAGACCATAGGTGAATAAATTGGGATTTTTCCGATTCATATAAGCAAGTTTGGTCTCTTAATATCCATTAAAATATAAACTACAGTAATGACCTGATTTTATCAGTCCCTTCACGCATTATTCTTTTAATGTTCAGTAATTTCCTATATCCATAATTCGAAATCTTTTTCATTGATCTTCTTGATCGATGTTTAGGATAAACTTTGGTGCAATAAAACCCTCGAAATAGCGCATGGGTTTCGTAGAATATTGGAAAATATTTTTAAAAAGGGGGCTGATAAAATCGGGTCATTATTGTATATATTATATCTTTACAAAAAATTCCACCGGCTGGAGCGGGAATCGAACCCTCACTCCATGGCACACGCAAAATAGCTGTTAGACGGGTGACGCCGCTAACCACTCAACCACGAAGACCACTTTGACCCGAAAATGTGAAATGTCGTCATGGAAACCCAATCGAAAAGAATTATTTGTTTACTCTTGTTTCTTGTGTGACAGTAGCTCAGTGTAGTGCAGTTCTTACGTGGTGTTAAGTGTGTTCCACTGAATTTCATTAAGCAAAATGCTGTCAAATAAAAATATCGTTGAGGAATATTTTGCGTCTGGTCGAGATAAAAACCTTTTACTTGACTTTGTGTCTAGGGCACTGTCGAAAGCACCTGCGGATGTTGCGCAAGGTGTTAAAAACTGGATTGGTCAATTTAATCGGCGATGGTCAAAAACCCACAGTAAGGATCGATTCTTTAAGAAGAATGCAGAATGGCTTGAAAGCATATTCGAGGTAAGAATCCCTGGGCGTGCTTAATTTTAGAAAGCAGCATAAATTATCGAAGAAACGTTTTAATACGATACCGTCGAACATTAAAAAAAATAAACAGTTCGGAAAAATTGTACCTGTTGAGCAAAGTGCTAAATTTAAAAAAAAACAACGGATTCCAAACCAATTTAAATTGAACTTGAATGAAAATTAGTTAAAGCGTGGAAATGCGATAATGTAAAGCAAGACATACTACTGATAAAATCTGTTTTTGTTCTTGTTACTAAATAATCAATAGCATCAACCGCGATAAGAAGAAGATTTGTCTTTGATATTTGTATGAATATTTTAGAAAAATCCTAAACAAAAACTGCAGACTCTTATCAACTTTGCCGTAGAAATCATCCGTATAAAAAGTCAGGAACTTGAGATACAGCAGCACAAACATATTCACTTCAAATGCTCACTAGCGTCACCTAGCGGGGAATTCCGAATTGTTCTGTCCATCATCCAACAATCCTTGACCCCCTGATCAACTTTGCCCAAGAAATCATCCGTCTAAATAATCAGGATCTTGAGATACAGCAGTACAAACATATTCACTTCAAATGCTCACTAGCGTCACCTAGTGGAGGAATTTCGAATTTTTCTGCCCATCATCCAACAGTCCTTGACCTCGTGATCAACTTTGCCGAATAAATCATCCGTCTAAATAGTTAGGATCTTGAGATACAGCAGCACAAATATATTCACTTTCAATAATCACTAGCGCCACCTAGTGGAGGAATTTCGAATTGTTCTGTCCATCATCCAATAATCCTTGACCTCCTGATGAACTTTGCCGAAGAAATCATCCGTCTAAATAGTCAGGATCTTGAGATACAGCAGCGCAAACATATTCACTTCGAATGCTCACTAGTGCCGCCTAGTGGAGGAATTCCGAATTGTTCTGTCCATCATCCAACAGTCCTTGACCTCCTGATCAACTTTGCCGAAGAAATCATCCGTCTAAATAGTCAGGATCTTGAGATACAGCAGCGCAAACATATTCACTTCGAATGCTCACTAGCGCCACCTATTGGAGGAATTCCGAATTGTTCTGTCCATCATCCAACAATCCTTGACCTCCTGATCTTCTTTGCCGAAGAAATCATCCGTCTAAATAGTCAGGATCTTGAGATACAGCAGCGCAAACATATTCACTTCGAATGCTCACTAGTGCCACCTGGCGGAGGAATTCCGAATTGTTCTGTCCATCATCCAACAGTCCTTGACCTCCTGATCAACTTTGCCGAAGAAATTATCCGTCTATATCATCGGTATCTTGAGATACAGCATTCAAATCATGCAAAATAGGAGATTTTAGGGCAAAACTGTGAAAAACCCCAACTTACCCTACCGTGCCCAAGATGAAACCTACTCCAATCGATTCCTGAGACTTTTTTCTATAAGAATGACTATTTTTTAGTCTCTTGTTCCAGCGAGCACCGAAGTTATTGAATTTTAACACATTGTTTCGATTTTGTCCCCAGTGTGCAATGATTTAGTCACCCATCAGATAACCCCTGTAGAGAAGGCTGATGCTATAGGTCAACACTTCGTCTGAAAATGCAGCCTTCATCAAATTCCCAACAATTTTTCTGATGAAACCGAGATTACGACTGACGAACTGTTGGCCTATATCAAATCATCTAAAAACATGAAGGCCCCAGGTTTCGACCAAATTCTAAAACACTTGAGTTCCAGATTCTTCAACCAACTGGCACTTAGACTGCTTAGACTTGGCTACTTTTCCTCGTGCTGGAAGTCAGCTAAAGTCATCCCCATCCGGAAGCCTGGGAAAGATCCGTCCTCTCCTTCAAGTTACCGACCGATCAGACTTCTCTCGGGGTTATCTAAGCTTTTCGAAAAGGCAGTCAACCACCGGCTCCTAGCATCTGCCGATGAAAACAACTTGTTGCTCGAAGAACATTTTGGCTTTCGTACAGACTTGGTCGAGTGGTGTTCAACTCTGCACACCTTAATCCGTGCCTAGGGATTGAGCTGTGCTGAAAGCTATGCCAAGTGCTGTGCCAAACGTGCCTATCAAGTTGTCAATCAAAGTGTGCCTATCAAAGTGTCAATATTCTATGAGTTTGGCAACCGCGAAAGATGTAACTTTTGTGATTGGGTTTACATTTTCAATTCTTCTGATGGATCATGGAAAGCATTCAGTTTCCCTTCTATCTCATAAAAGCGTTAGCGGATCGAGAGGTGGAAGAGGAAGTGGAAGCCATGAAAACTGTACGGTGTTCAAGCACCAGATTCCGGATGTATCATCAAAGGCAACCGGTTGCGATTTTTCACAACCATTCTATCCTCAATCGAAAACGTGTCGGTTGGTTAGCCCCAGTTTGACCAGCTTTTAATTTTCGTAGCATTACCTAGCCCCAGCGTAGTCAAATCTTGTCAAAAGTACCTACAATTTCCTTCAAAATTCCTCGATGACGACTTCTTCAAAAATTTCCTTTTCATCCAGCTTAATTTTGATTTGCGTCCCAACAAGGCAACGTACTGTGAAAATGCATAAACTGACGTTCAATGTCTCCAGGCTTGTTTTTGATTTTCTCAATCACGGGATCCACCCAGTCTGCATCAAAACACTCAACGATTTCGTCGATCGCATTCTGAACCGTACCGTTTTGGACGACCAGATCTTCCAGGCATTTCGTTTCACAAGACCCTCTCGACCGACCATGGTGTGGATGAACTCGATTAAAGATAAGCCCAAATAGAAGCTGCTCTGGATGAAATTAAGTGCCGTCGGGATTTTCGCTGTGAATTAGTTAAGACGCACTGTGTTTTGCTTGATTCAAATAGATTCACCGTTCAGAAAATACTTGCAGATTTTTGTTCTGAACAATCCTCGAAACCGGTTTGATGTTCTTAAATTCTTGATTGAAACGTTGATTTACCAGTTTTATGTATAACAACAAAGTCTCTGCCTATAGCTTCACCTTTGAGTAAACAAAGTATTCAACCGAATAGTTAACGATTGACAAAGCGTCAACACTCAACCGTGGTATTATATTGTTTGAGTCCTACTTGTCAAAGTGTGCCCTAACGAATCAAACAGTGTGCCATGCTGTGTTTTGGCACAGTGTGCAGAGTTGATTACCCCTTGCGCTCGACTGTTCACCAGCTGACTCAGGTGACAAACATTCTCAGACGGAACAAGTCTGTATCCAAAACATCTGCCATGGCATTGTTGGACATACAATAAGCGTTCGACAATGTCTGACACGATGACCTGATCTAAAAATTACAGCGATATGGTCTTCCAATGGTCTTTCAATCTTGTGAAGATCATAAAAAATTATCTCTCGGACAGAACATTCCGAGTTTCCCGGAATGGTATTATATCAGATGCCTTCAAAATCGGTGCGGGTGTTCCACAAGGAAGTATCCTTGGACCCATCTTGTTCAACCTGTTTTTTTTTTTACGTTTTAAAATTTAGATTATTTAGTTGATTTTGTTTAAAATTAACTACAGTATAATTAATTACATTTCAACTTGTAAATGAAAATCCAGTTCTCTTACGTCTACTGCGTTATCGCAATATATGATAAAGGTGACATAATTAATAAATTGTTTAAGGATTTCAATTATTTGTCTTCTGCCTATGCTGTCCAAAACTGGATGTATAAGGTCCTCGAAAGAGAGAGGTCTCCGACCGCCAAGGAGAGTCGCTAAAACGTTCTGCAAATGCGACCACGCCGCAGTCACTCGAGGACACTCGCTCAGTTTATGCTTCAGTGTTTCCGTTGCTGTATTGCAGTGTAAGCACTGCTCGCTGTCCACGCGTCGAATGGTTTGCCATAGCAGTCTGTGCTCAACTTTCTCGTTGACGAGCAAATACCAGCTGCTACATTGGGCTGATGACAATTTTCTGCTTTCAATGTTGAACCATATGCGCCTCCAGTTAACTGCAGGATGTCGCAATTCGACTCGTGGTTGGTCAGTTTGTTCGAGGTAAAAACGATGGATTTGATCGGAGGAAGGATTTTGTTGGATTTGGGGGGCAAACGAGGGTATGTTTGCAGAATTGTTTTTAGGCAGTGAAGGTCAGCAGGGGGAGGGTAAGGATTTGTATGAGAGAGGAAGAAATTGTAGAAGGGAATGGAACCGATCTCCTGGAGATGTCGGTTGATCAGCAGCGCTTTTGCTTTCAGCACTGGCAGCTGCAGTTTCAGTCCTCCTTGATTACGTGGTCTAGCCAGTTGTTGCATTGGCACACGCGCTGGCTGTCTACTCCACAAAAACGTTCCCATGGTTGCTGTTATTTTGGCCGCATGGACGACAGATACCATACCTTGGCCGTGATGAATGTGATGAGAAGAAACACGTTTTGAAGAAGGGTTAGCGTGCGCATCGAATGCAGCCACACCTGATGAGCTAACTGTCCTGTTCACATCCATCGTCTATAAGGGTAGGATCATCGGAGCTCTGACCACCAAACTTCAGAGAGGACTGGAGTCCTGTCTGATTATTTCAACAGTATAAACGTGGTGAAGACCCATCTTTCCCCATTCCAAATCTCCCAGACTTGTTCCGTCTGAGAATAATAAGGTCAACTTAAACGGCACCGTGGTGGAATGGTCCAAAGAGGTAGTCTACCTCGGCCTTACACTCGACAGCAAGCTGCTTTAAACGGAACACGTTGTCAAAACGAAAGCAAAATGCAACATCCTGATGACATCCCTGTACCCGCTCATCAACAGGAGATCCACTCTGTCCCTGAAAAATAAGCTTGCTGATGACAAGCAAATCATCCTTCCCGTAATTGAGTACGGTATGCCAATCTGGGAGAGTTGCGCAAAATGCCATCACCTTAAACTCCAAAAGATCCAAAAAAAGATCCTTAGGATGATCCTAATCAGTCCTCCATGGACGCGAAGTTCTGAGGTCCATTGCCTGACTGGTCTTCAGTCTTTAGTAGAGCGAAGAACGGTCTTCTTGGAAAGGATTAGAGACACCTGTCTGAGATCAGATCATCAGATCATACGTTAGGTTAAGTTATACTCGTAGTTAGGTAAGTTATTAACTGTTTTAAATTCAAACAAAACACATTGTAAACTAGTTGAAAAACGCACCAATTAAATTAAAACATCCAATAAAACAAAGATAAAGAGCCAGATAGGCTAATCAATTGAAATGTTAAATGAATATACAATCATAATCAACTGAACTAAACATAATTTTACCAGTGGAATGCAAGAAATACCTCAAGACCCCTCACCCATCAGCTAGGCAAAACAATGCGCATTTTATTCGTATTGTCGCATTAATTGCCCTTTGCTCATTTCAACTTGTGTTCAATGTTCACACTGCCGTACTCTAACGGAACTATCAATTTATATTCTTCAGAACTTTCTCTAGCTAATAAATTATCGCACTAAAGCTTCATGTTGACATTAGTATAGCATTTCCTCCTGTAACCGTTCGTGAAATTTCGCTGAGGTTTTGATTTAACTCAGTGGCTTAAGCGCCACTCTCGATTAGGAGAGACCACTGGTCGTGTTAAAGCTTTGCCCGACAAATGAGACTTTTCTCTCAGAGGACCTCTTGAACGGTCGTTGGTTACTAACGGCAATGAAAAAAACTATTAACTTTCTGGAAATGCCAAGTCCTTCAGTAATACAGGAATGGAGCGCATGAACCAAATAAATAAACCAAAGGTATTACTTTGACTCACCTCCGAAACGAAACGGAAAGAGAACGAAGGAATGCTGACTCAACTGAGCGGAAACGAAAGAAAACAGAACGTAACGTATTAAGTGTGTTTTATTCAGGGAGTTGCATTCAAAACGTTCGAAAAACTAATCTTCAACTTTTTCTTTAAACTATATTCTAGCATTCATTGGCATTGGATTTCTGAGAGGGGTTTACGGGAAAGAGCAAATCGTGGCCATGAATTAAACATGCTCTCACATACCTGCGCAGGTTTTACTTAACCCTCCGTTACTCGCGCCAACTTTTGTAACACGAGTACTCGCGCGTTGTACTTTGTACAACAGTGTGAGTTTTCCAATGCAATTTTGTAGCCGAGCTACCAATCGATATGAAACCAACGGGTATTCCTTAAAAAACTTGTTTTTAACTAAACAACCCAAGCAACACACATCCAGCAAAATAGGTTGCTGCAACTTGATTGTGACTGAAATAAGGTGCATACAAGTAACCACAACAGTTAAATGACAAGTGTGCTGCTAGGGAAGCTATACTTTTATCACAGTTAACCCCCAAACAATGCGGATAATAGAGAAAATGTAAATGGAAATCGCGTAAACGGTGTCTGTACTACGTGGGATTTGACTTAATTGGTTACAACATGGGTTGATCTCGAGATCCTGAACAGATAAAAAATTACTGTCTTCGGCAAAGTTGTTCTAGAGATCAGAAACTTTTTGCTGGTGGAGAGAAGTTCAGAAAATTCTCACTACGTGGTGCTAGTATATTCGTGCAATTTTCGCATATACAATAGCTCGAGTTCCCAACCAGATAGAAAGGTACTGTCTTAGGCATAGCTGTTCAGGAGGTCAAGGCCTTTTCGCAGGTAGACATTTTTTTCAGAATTTTTTCACTACGCGGCGCTAGTGTACACATGAAATTTTCATATTTAATATCTCGAGCTGGCATAGCTGTTCAGGAGATCATACATTTTTTGCTGGTGAACAGTAGTTCAAAATCTTCTCACTAGGTAGCGCTCATATACATGTTAAGTTCTCGCATCCTGACCAGATAGAGAGTTAATGTCTTTGGCAAAGTTGTTCAGGAAGTCTAGATCTTTTCGTTGGTGGATAGTTGTTCAGAATTTTCTCACTACGCGGTGCTAGTATACACATGCGATTCTCGCATATACAATAGCTCGAGATCCTGAGCAGATAGAAAGTTACTGTTTTTGGAAAACTTGTTCAGGGGGTCAAGACTTTTTGGATGGTGGACAGTAGCCCAATTTTTTCTCACCATGTGGCACTAGTAAACGTGTACAATTCTCGCGTATGCTATAGCTCGAGATCCTAAACTGATAAAAAATTACTGTCTTCGAAAAAGTTGTTCAATGTCTATTGCCTATTACTTGGTGCACAATAGTTCAGAATTTTTACACTACGTGGCGTTAGTATATACGCGAAATTCTTGCATGTAAAATATCTCGAGATTCTGATCAGATAGAAAGTTATTGTCGGCGACAAAGTTATTTAAGAGGTCACAACTTTTTCGCTAGTGAAAGTAGTTCAAAGTTTTTTCACTACGTAACACTAGTATACATGTGAAATTCTCGCATGTGGTATGTTTCTAGATCCTGACCAGATAGAAAGTTACTGTCTTCGACAAAGTTGTTCAGGAGGTCAAATCGTATTGCTTGGTGTACAATAGTTGAGAATTTCCTTAGCGGCGCTAGTATACAAGTGAAATTTTCACATTAAAATATCACGACAAAGTTGTTCAGTGGGCCAAGGCCTTTTGGCTGGCTTACAGAAATTCATTTTTTTTCCACATCATTGCGCTTGCAATTCTCGCATTAGATATGTTTCGAGACCTGCTAAACTGTCATCGGCAAAGCTGTTCAGGAGATCAAATTTTTTTCGTTAATCGACAGTACAGAATTTTCTCACAACGCGGTGCTAGGATATACGTTAAATCTTCGCATATATAATATCTCGAGATCCTGAACATCTAGAAATTTGGCAAAGCTGTTAAGGAGATTGGTTGATGAAAAGTAGTTCAGAAATTTCTAAAAACTTGGCGGGCAATTCTCGCATATCAAATATCATGAAATAAAAATACAATTTACATCAGCCGAAGTGGGATAAGACAAATATATTCCGGATTTCTTTTACTGGTAAAGATTTTCATGCAGATTTGTGGATACATAAATTGAGGTGAGTCATTCCACTTGTATACCTCTGATAAATTAGTGGTAACACGTATCTCAGATGGAAAACATTATCTTAAATGATCAATATCGCTGAAACTTCCATCAAATGAATGTTTAGAGTCTACCTTTCATATAAGGCTAATGTCAAAATCTCTTATTGATGGGGTCTAGAACAAAAAAAAAATCCCTGTATTTACGCGTGCATGGACAACGAGACTAACTCAGAGAGTGAGGCACTTTTGCTCAGTTGAATGGAGAAATTTATAAAACCGTACACTCCCGATTATAAGTTTTTGGAAACCCCCAAAAAACATGCAAATGTGTTGTGTCATATCTTTGTCATTTTACGTTCAATTTTCGTTCTTTTTAGAACATTGCTAAATATAATTTTCAAATTTTGTATATCAAAGGTTCACCCAAAGATTCACTATTTTTCAAAAATCATGATTGATTTTCTCAGAATTGAGTTGAAAAAAATAGTTGAAATTAGAAGTAGTAGTAGAACCCTTTGGGTGTATTTAAGCTTATGATTGGAAGTGTAGGTTACTCAGCGCTGAGTGAACTACGCTTTTGGAAATTTCTCCAGACAACTGAGTAAAACAATCGCACGACTGAGATAGTCCTATGGCTCGACTGACCAGCTCATGTGTATATATTTTATTCATTTTACATTACATTACACATTTTAGACGAACCGAGTAGATTCTTCTCGTTAAGATTTAGGATAAGGTATATGTAACCACAAATTCGACGTCACACTCCCAACAGCGTAGGAATAGCGGTATAATGAAAGAGATGATAATTTCATATTATCAGGCCTTTTCTTTATGACTTTGGATGTACCTACACTTGCCAAACTTGCCACTTACAAAAACTTGCCACGTGGTGAAAAACTTCTTAACTACTGTCTACCAGCCAAAAAGTCTTGACCCTCTAAACAACTTTGAAAAAGACAGCAACTTTCTAGCTGATCGGGATCTCGAGCTGAATGTGCGAGAAAGGTACGTATATAAAGGGTGATACGGTCAAAATTTGGTCAATATCAACTTGACGTATTTCTTTCAATGTTGCATTTAAAAAACCTGAACACCCCTCATTTTGAAGGTGTGTGTGTGTGTGTAGAATGTTGCTCCTATTTTGATTTTGGAATTCACTCTTCAGTTGTCAAAATGCCGTCCAAGCAAGAAGAGCAGCGTATCAAAATTTTGCTCGCGCATCGCGAAAATCCGAGCTACTCGCACGCAAAGTTGGCAAAATCGCTAAAAGTTGCCAAATCAACCGTTACAAATGTAATTAAAGTGTTTGGGGAATGTTTGTCGACAGCCAGGAAGTCTGGATCGGGGGGAAATCGAAAACCGGAAGCCGCTGAGACGACAAAGAGAGTTGCCGGTAGTTTCAAGCGAAACCCTAACCTCTCTCTCCGAGATGCCGCAAATAAGCTGGGTGTATCGTCTACAACCGTGCATCGAGCCAAAAAACGAGCCGGACTATCGACTTACAAGAAGGTAGTGACTCCAAATCGCGATGATAAACAAAATACGACGGCCAAAGCGCGATCCCGGAGGCTGTACACGACGATGCTGACGAAGTTTGACTGCGTGGTAATGGACGACTACAAGCAGCTTCCGGGACAGGAGTTTTATACGGCAAAAGGAAGGGGAAAGGTAGCAGATGTTTTCAAGCACATGAAACTGTCAAAGTTCGCAAAGAAACATCTGGTTTGGCAAGCCATCTGTACCTGTGGCTTGAAAAGCAGCATTTTCATAGCTTCCGGGACTGTCAACCAAGAAATTTACGTGAAAGAGTGTTTGAATAAACGTCTGCTGCCTTTCCTGAAGAAACACGGTTGTTCCGTACTGTTTTGGCCGGATTTGGTATCTTGCCATTACGGTAAAAAGGCCATGGAGTGGTACGCCGCCAACAACGTGCAGGTGGTTCCCAAGGACAAGAACCCTCCCAACACGCCAGAGCTCCGCCCAATTGAGAAATACTGGGCTATTGTCAAGCGGAACCTAAAGAAGACCAAAAAACTGCTAAGGGCGAGCAGCAGTTCAAGGCAAACTGGCTTTCTGCGGCGAAGAAGGTGGACAAGGTGGCTGTACAAAATCTGATGGCAGGGGTCAAGCGTAAGGCCCGGCAATTCGGATGTGGAAAAGCGGAAGCCTAACTGAATATTTTTCCTGAATTTTATACTAATTGAACTTGAAAAAGAAATTTAATTTGATTTTTTAAATAAACGATTTCACCGATCACCCTTTACTAGCACCGCATAGTGCACCGCATAGTGAAAAAATTTCTGAACTATTGTCACCCAGCAGACTTCCTGAAAAACTATGCCGAATACATTTACTTTCTATCTGGACCTAGAGATATTTTATATGCGAGAATTTCACATGTATAGTAGCACCGCGAAGAGAAAAAAACTCTGAACTAACTCCATCTGCGAAAAGGCCTTGATCTCCTGAACAACTATGCCGAAGACAGTACCTTTCTATCTGCTAGGGAACTCGAGATATTTTATATGAGAATTTCACGTGTATACTAGCGTCGCGGAGTTAGCAAATTCTGAACTATTGAGCATCAAGCAATAGGCTTTGACCTCCTGAAAAACTTTGTGAAAAACAGTAACTTTCTATCTGGTTAGGATCTCGAGACATATAATATGAAAGAATTTCACATGTATACTAGCGCCACGTAGTGATAAAATTCTGAACTACTGTCCACCAGCGAAAAGGCTATGATCTCCTGAACAACTTTGTTGGAGACAGTAACTTTCTATCTGGTCAGGATCTCGATATATTCCATGTTGTAAACAATTCAGTCAAATCCCACGTAGTATGGGCACAGTTTACGCGGTTTCCATTTACATTTTCCCTATTATCCGCATTTTTTAGGTGTTTACTGTTATAAAAATTTACCTTGTTTAGATCAAAACAAGTTTTTTGAGGAATACTCGTTGGTTTCAGATCGATTGGTAGCTCGACTGCAAAATGGTTATGGAAAACTCATGTGTGTTGTACAAAGTACAACAGCGTGAGTAACGGAGGGTTAACGAAGCGATGAATCGCTGACTGTTGTCCGATGAGGGCTCGACGACTCGATGATGGCGGTATAGCGATGGCGGCGTGATGGTGCCGCTCACGTGCTGCAGTATGGCGCGCAGCAACAGAAGGTGACTCGAACGCGGTATGGCCGAATTAGAGTTGCGGAGGGAGTGGCGGCTGGACGGAAGACTTCCGATTTGGCAATCGAGAGCTGAGCTACGACGAGAAGTCGTGCTGTCCCGGGTGATTCGCTCCGCAAAGAGAAGAGGCCAACTTACCTCCGGACGGCTTCGCGTACTTTGTTTCCGCTATGACCACCCGTGATGAAATGAACCCCCTTTCCCGTTGGATTGAATCCGGACCGCGGCACGCTTTTGGCGACGCACTCACACGGTCCGAGCTCTCGGAAATAATGGTCCACGGGGTTGTAGTGGAAGGGACCTCGTCGACGGATGATTGGCGACCGTCGGAAGATATTTTGCTTGGAAGATTAGCGAACTTCACCCACCTCCGTTTAGCTACCTTCGAAAAGGCGGGCCTTAGCACGAGTCACGGGAAATTTCCGTCTCCCACGAACGATGATGGCGATGCCACAGATGGAACCCCCGATCCGGCGTTGACGATAGCCGAACGGAACGTATATCCAGCCCGTACAAAAAAGCGCAAAGCGCTGGAAATCCAACGCGAACTTACATTACTTATACAATTCTAAATTTTAACAAAATTCTATAAAATTACCTTTCTTGTACAATATTACAAATAAACGCACTGATCAGACTACGCGGAACTTAATACGGACTTATGTCCCATGTACAAAAAGAAAGAAAACGTTTAAAAAACCACTGGTTGATAAAAACTGACTCACTACTATTTAGTACCTTTAGAGAAACTTATCGCATAAAATTAATTTGATTTAATATAACTCGAGAACGTAAAGCAATTCGCGCACTTCTGTTATCCAGCCGATTCGAAAGCGAAATTAATGAGTCAGAATAATTTTGCGAGCAGGAGAATTCCTAACGACCTTTTCCTATTCAGATAGGTCATCTTTTAAAAACTCCCTCTTTATTCGAGAGTTGCGCCAAACCTTTCGAATGGCGACGGACTTCATGGCGCCTCCAGAAAGCATGTACAATATAATACAGCTCACTATAAGTTGAGCTTTTATGGCGAAGTTGTAGCCTAGACACAGTAAATATGGCAAAGTTGTAAAATCGACACAGTAATGGTCTGATTTTATTTACACGGTTGAAATATTTCATTTCTTAGCAAACTTGACATAAACAAAAGATTTAATTGTTAATTAAATTAGATTGCAACGAAAAACTATTTACAAAAAACGTAAAACGTTACACTCCCAACAGTGATAATCAACTTTTAAAAGTTTCCATATTCATGCACTGAGTGTCCGGACTTCGAGTCTTAACGGTAACGTCAGTCAGGTAATCAAAGTTCACTTAGCGCTCAAATTTGACCAACCGATGCTCTGAAATATGATGCTAGGAGAGACACGCAAAAAGAAAAAAAATAAACAACCAATTAGAACTTGGAATATCTCAGAGAGCAGATGACATATTCTTCCCAAAACAAACATTTCTTTTGAGATGTCAAGGTTGATAATCGTAGCTCAAATGACGACGTTGAATGAATACTTTGTTTAAATTTTATAAAGCGAAAAAAAATAGACGTCAGTGATTGGAGCGTTGATGGCAACAGACAAATGTTCAAGTTCATGCTCAGCTAAACAAGTTTTGTAAATAAACACCATGAGGCCGTTGTGCCCAGCATGGTACGCACTGATAGACACGTATGAATCATACCCAGTGGTACTTAATTCGACTACCCAGCTACTGGTATATTTACTGAATTATGCATTTGTGTTCGTCTCGGGTGGTTGGAGGTTCCCAAAGAATGAACGAGTGGAAATTACCTGTGAAATTTGTAAATAGAACTAATGGCGGAATTGTGTTAGCTCTGGTGCTTTCTTCTGGACGTACAAAATCGAAGCACTGGTGAAACAAATCCATGAAACATTTGTTTGTTCAAGATCTCCCGATAAAAAAGTTCTTTAGTAGGATCAAATTGGAGGGAAAAGTATCTTTTTTCATATCGTAAAGGTTTTGGAATGTCGATTTTTTTGTATTTGATTCACTGTAAGAAACGCACCGTGGAATGATTAAAGCCGGAAGGAAAGAATGTTGAATATGCGTTCATATTTTGTTTAGGTAATGAATGAAGAGATCGCAGTAGGCTGCGCTTGAAAGCTGACGTGTTTTTCTTTTGCTGCGTATTTTTCGTCAGCGAAATTATTTAAATTGTATGCTTTAAATTTGTTAATTTGTGAGCTGAAATTTTGTTTCAACTGTTCACAAAGTTATCATTTAGTGAAATGTCGTGTTTTGCCTGTGTTTGCCTTGGTTGACCTTGAATTTAACCTCCAAACTATACGACGCAGCTTCAGTTCCATTGTTCGGTGTCAGTTTTCATTGCCTCCCGGGAGCCCGGTTCTCCGAGTTCGGATGCTACATTTTTGGCGTGTAGTTCTATTTAGAGATCGGTCCAGTTGGTGAATTAGCCAGGGAATGTGATGATAATGTGTCCGTCGCGAGTTTTGGGGGTGATTCGGTGGCCGACGTTGCCGTGAATCAGCAAGTTTTTCGCTTGCAAAAGTGCTCGGCTGCTGGTTTCTATCCGGTGTCGGAGATTGCGAGCAATATGAAAGATGCCTCGCTGGATACGCAAAATACTGGACGGGTGGCAGTTGATGGCCGCGAACTGTTCCTGGGGAAAGCACTAGACGCGAACCTCCTCCAAGATGACCATGGCAATGCAAGAAAATTTGTTTAGTTGAAGGAAGTATTACGACAAAGGTGCATCACGAAATGAGATGGAAAGCTTAGAGAAAATCAAAATTACGAAACGCATGGATTGGAGGATCAAATTTACATGGTGAGACCAGTCCAAATAATTTTTTTAATTATAAAAAAAACATAAACTTAATAGCTACGTGCCAGTTTTGAAAAGAATATTTTCGAACCTGGAAGCGAGTATGTAATACTCTGAAACCTCCATTTACGAACCAAAATGGGGGTTCGTAAATCGAATTAGTGCGTAAAAAAACATCGTTATTTTAGATTTACTTCGTAAAAAGAGGTTTTTGAAAATATTGTCAAATACCCCACAATATGGGTATTTTTGGAATAAGGGTGACGTGCAGGGACCGGAAATCGATGTCTGACGCCATTTTGAAATATAAGATGGCGGCTTCTGGTAACATAATAACTTCGAAATTCTGTCAAAAACCCCACAATATGGGTATTTTTGGAATTGGAGTGACGTCTAAGAACCGGAAATCGATGGCTGACGCCATTTTGAAATCCAAGATGGCGGCTTCCGGTTACATAAAAACAGGCAAATAATGTTAAATAACCCACAATATGGGTATCTTAAGAATCAGGGTGACGTTTAGGGACCGGAAATCGATGTCTGACGCCATTTTGAAATCCAATATGGCGGCTTCTGGTTACAGGAAAACAGAAAAATACCGTTAAATACACAACAATGTGGATATTTCTGGAAGCGGAGTGACCTGTGAGAACCGAGAATCCATGTCTGACGCCATTTAGAAATCCAAGATGTTGACATCCGGTTACAGAAACACTGGGAAATACTGCCATATACCCCACAATATGGATTTTTTGGAATCGGGGTGACTTATTAGGACTGAAAACCCATGTCTGACGCCATTTTGAAATTCAATCTGGCGACTTCCGCTTACATATAGACATAAAAATAATGTTAAATAGCCTACAATATGGGTATCTTAAGAATCGGGTTGACGTGGTGGTATTTGCCAATTTTTCTGTAACCGGAAGCCACCATCTTGGATTTCAAAATGGCGTCAGTCATCGATATCCGGTCCCTACACGTCACTCCGATTCCAAAAATACCCATATTGTGGGTTATTTTATAAATTTTTCTGTAACCGGAAGCCGCCATCTTGGATTTCAAAATGGTGACAGACATCGATTTCCGGTCCCTACACGTCACTTCGATTCCAACAATACCCCGAAAGTTTCTTTTGATTTTCTTTGAAAGTCTTTCAAACATCCTCCGGAAGATGTTTTAAGCATCCTCCAAAACGTTCTTCCAACTAACCCTGAAATTTTTTTCTGCAATCACCTGAGAGTATCATAAGACTGCCTCCGGATGTGTTTCCGGCTTCTCTTGGAACTTTCTCGCAACTTTCATCCATCTTTCCGTGGAAGCTTGTTCCAGTTTTATTAGAATGATTTATAAGATCTTCTCTGGAAGGTTCTTCTGACTTCCCCGAAAGCAGTGCTGTCATGGTAAATTTAGAAATGGTTACTCACTGTTATGAGCACCCCCACCTATCTTAAATTCATTCGCACCCTTTAAGAAGAGCCCATAATTGTGTGTAGTTTGAGAATGTACACAACATTCAATTCCCTCTAATTAAAACTAGGGTGCGGATAAAACTTGTCTCCAATCAGCTCGCCATAAAACATAAAACTACAAATTTTTCGGATAATGGCTTTTCAGGTCAACGTTCGACGTTTCGGTCATTGAACTTTGCTTTTTTAAAGAGATGTAAAGTTGTAGTCTCTTTCGTGTAGCGCAAAGGCTTAACGATTTAAAATTAGCACTGGTAAAGATCCTAAATCCTGGATCGAAACGTTGGCGATGAAGACTTACAAGCCAAAACAAATTACTAATTCTTCAAGATATTTGAAGTTCCCTGAAAGATGTTTGCGAAGCTTTCGGTGCTTTTATGAAATTATTGAAACTGTCGGAAAGATCTCCGAATTTTTGAAAGTTCCCGCTATTTCCTGAAGTAAAATTAACGGCCTTGAAGTTACTTTTTTATGTAGTTTTTGAAACAGTTTTGAAACTCATAGAACTTCTCTGAATTTCTCACACTTGCATGAAGTTTTCGTTTATTCACGAAGTTCGCTAAATTTTCAAAAAGTTCTCGGAACTTCTCAATCGTTCCAATTTTTTTACTGATCGTGGTGTGCCTTGAAGACTACGAAGTATTCCTATTTTTTGAACATTCTTCGGTTTTCCAATTTTCTGAAACATCTTGAACTGCTCTGAAGTTCTCTGATCTCGGAACATCCCTGTAAAAAAATGAAACTGCCTTAAAATATTAACATTTCTCTGAAGTTCCTTGAAGATCTAGGAACTTTACTGATTTTTTTTAATTCCCTGAGTTTCTTGAAACTTATGTTAATTGTCTGCAATTGCCTTGAAGCTAGTTGAATTGCATTGAGACTCTCGGATCATTCGTGATTCTTCTGAAGTTATTGGAACTGCTCAGAAATAAATGAAGTTATCCTTAAAACCTTGAAACTTTCTTGATAATCTTTGGACTTTCTTGAAATTTCCGAAATTTCATCATTAAATTTTCGGATGGTCTCTGAGCCTCCCGGAAAATATCTGGGCCAAACTTCCCTAAGGTTTATGGAATTTATTTAAAGTTTGCTTAAGTTCTCCGAACTTTTACGAACTTTTCTTTAATTCCCTGAAGTTCTTAAAAGTTCCTACAGTTTCATTTAAGCTGATGGAACCGCTTTGAAGTGCTCAAAGCTTACCTGAAGTTCCTGAAATTTTATATAAGTTCTTGGAACACTCCTTAACATCCCGCCAACTGTTCATGAAACTTCCCTTAAAACCTCGTTATTTCTCTTCATTCTTTGGAACGTCTGTATGGTTCCTAAACTATTGAGGACCACTCTGAAGTTCTTGAAACATCCCTAAAGCTCTCGTCACTCTTCTAGTGATGTTCCTGAAATTTCCCTAAACAATGATAAAACTGCTAGAAAGATCTCTATACTTCCCGCCGTTATCTGCTGTTCCGTGAATTGCTCGAAGTTGCTGTGAAGTTGTCTATGATTTTTTCTTATGTTCTCTAAGTTTCCCTGATGATCTCTGGGATACCTTTATATATTGGAAGATCTTGAAGGTTCTCGCTATATTGCTAAATTTAATGGAACTACCTTTACTTTCCCGAATTTTACCTGAACATCTCGGAACTTCTCTGAAGTTCCCGCTATTATGCTGATATTCATGGAACTGCCCCAAAATACGCATGACTACCCTCATGATCATTAATATATAGCGGCACCGGTGGTATAGTGGTCAGCGTGATTGCCTCTGGTGTGGAAGCTGCCACCCTAGCGTCGGTAGCATTGGTACTCAGTACGGAACACAAGAAGTTTTGGTAACCTCTGTAAAACTCCTACAATTTCCCCCGACTTTAATGGAACTGCGGTGAAGCTTTTGAGCTCTCAAAATTTGTGCAAACCCTATGGAACTGCCCTAAATATATCGGAACAACAATTTACTTTTAAACATCACCGTAGTTTTAAAAAGTTCTCAAAACTATCCTGAAGTTTTCGAAATGTCCTTAAATTTTTTGGAACTTCCTTAGAATTCTCAGAACCCCTTGAAGGTTTCCGCAATTTTTTTAAGGTTAATAGAACTTATATAAAGATCTCAATATTTTCCTGAAGTTCTCGTATCATTCTCGTATTTCCTGACGTTCATGGGACTGCTAACTTCTTTGAAGTTTTCTGGACTTTCCTGAATTTTTCGGAAATTTCCTAGAGATGGCACATTTTTTCTGATGCTCATGCCACAGCCCTAAAGTTCTCAGAATATTTGGGCAGCTCTCTGGCCTTTCCTAAAGAGCTTTAAAGCTACCTGAAGTTTACTGGTTCACTGGAGTTGCTTGAACTTTTTGTGAAGTACATGAATTTTTTATGAAGTTAATGAACCTGTCATAAAATTCTTTGAACTTCATCTTGCTTCAGTTCTTCGAAAATTCTCCGGAAGTTTTTGCTGACTTATCAGGAAGTTCTTCCCAACCTCTACATAAAGTTTCAATCACTGAAAATATCTTTTAATTTATTGATAGTTCTACACTGATTAAAATTCCCGGGAATGGTACATTTACACGGCCATTGAGATTAACCCAAATTTAAGTTCAGTTTACATATAATCGCAAAAAGTTAAGGAACTCAGTGATGAATAAGTTTTCCAAATAAACCTCAAAAATCTGCCGGAAAATGACGAAAATTTTACTCCTATAGGAGTAGTACCAATAGACTGAGAGAATCCAATCTTCCGTATTGCCTGCACGGTATTTTTCGATGGGCCATAGTTCCGGTGCGTTGAGGGGGGTTCATGTCCTTCGGTACGAAAGTGGCACGAAGCTAGATCCAGCCAGAAGATCGTAGGGCCCTCGTGTTGCTTCAACAGAGGAAGCAGACACTTCTGGAGACACTCCTTGAGGTAGATCTCCCCGTTTGTCACATGAGCAGATCGCTTTCCAAATCATATATTTCTAGGCAAACTTTGAAAGTTTCTGCTTCCTTACGGAAGATCAAACTTGTGCTGGGCGTTGAAGACCAGTAGCCTCGGAAGTCCACCTTGACGTAAGTCTCATCATCCATGATGAGACAATGAGGCCTCGTCAGCATCTGGGTGTACAGTTTCCGGGCCCGTGACTTTCCCATCGTGTTTTGCCGTTCATCACGATTTGGAGCCTTCTGTACTTTGTACGTATGCAGTCCCTCCCGGTCCTTGGCTGACTTGGACAGATTCAATTTTTTGGCCACCGAAGCATTTTGATTCCGCTTAAACACTTTCACGACACTCTTGTGATCCTGATCACTAACAGAACATCCATTTCGTAGTAACGATTAATCACACGACTCACCGTTGACTGCACGATTCCGAGTTGTTTTTCGATGTCCCGATGGGAGAGTTGAGGATTTTCCAGGTGCTTGCGCAAAATAAATTCGCGGCGTTTCTTTTCGGGTGACGCCATTTTTTTCAAATATCGAAAAACTGACAGCGATAAAAATACAGTGTAAACAATACACTCTAAACTACATCTACTCAAATTTTAAAGAGAAAATACCCAATGGGTAATTTTCTACAGTGTTTTTCCGTGATGCAATTTGATGTGGGTAACCATTTATTAGAGTATTTTTGCGTACTGGAAATACTTCATGCTTCTTAGAATTTTCATGATGCAAGGCCTTTATAATTCTGTTAGATGCTCAAAAATCTAAATTGAGAAAATATCACGGTTGATATCAGAAAAGCTGAAAAGGCTATCAGAACATAAGCTGCAAACTTAGATTTGATTGCTATTCCAAATGACATTTGGAATGACCCTTTCCTACATTTGAGTTGAAACTTCCATTTTTATCAAATCGTCAAATCCCAAAATGGAAACTGATTGTTTCTAATTGATGCTGCTTCAAGTCTTGGCTTCTGAAATGGGCCATAAGTAGAGCCATGAATTGATCCCTAAGTCTTGCCTTTGTGACCTGAGCACAAAAGATTGTCGCACTGGCCTGGCCTGGATATCGTCAATCGTGATTTTTCAGGTATCCACAATCAGATTTGCTTCCACTCACTTCGCTTTAATTTTGTTTGTCTTATGAATTCATTAGGTGTTATAATGACAGATTGCAATGCTGGGAAAATATCAAAAAATCAAATCTCACTAATGCCCCAGATCACGGTTGATTTCCGCAGACCAAAGCAACTGTGGATGATATACAAGCTACGATATCGAAGCTACGAATATCAAGCATACAAAATTCACCATCTACAATTCTAACCAAACCGTGCAGAGTTGAGTTTCTTGATTTTTGCTTTACATCCGAACGCGACCCGAAACTACACACTTAGAAAAATTGATGTAAATTTAGGTGCTCTGAGACTGACATATACGAGCGTCAATTTTGACATAAAATTGAGTCATAATAGACGCAAAATTCAGCTCAATCATACATATTTTCGAATTTTTCAGTCTCGGAGCACTCAATTTTACATGACATGTTTGTTTTCGTCTCATCCTTTATGTCAAATATGGATTCCGTCACGTGTAAGATTACGTATTTCTAAGTGTGTACCGTTACTGCTGGCAGCAGTTGCTTCAACCGGTTAACACTCGTGTTTATTTCAGTTACCGTGAGGACGTAGTTTTTGATTAGCCCCGGTCCCTTTCAAATTGTATCATTATTTATGTACGGTCCATATATTTTAAATGACGTTTCACATTCATCTAGCGATGGCCGATTTTCATTCGAATAATCGATTAATCGATTAACGAACCGAAAAGTAAAATATTTGTAATCGGTTATATCATGCCAATATAAGCATAAACATCTCCAGAGGATCATCACCGATCGTTTCAAACATGTGCTGCACTCTCATTGGTGGAAAAATGGCAGCACAGCGAACAAAAAAATAATCGATTAGTTGTTAATCGAGTAATTAAAAAATGGGACATCTCTGATTTTGGTGTGATTGTTTTGATAAAAATGAACGCAAAATTTCATCTCTATCGAGGGGGCAGCAAAACCACAAAATTACCTTGAATACGGGGGGTATTCATTGGATGAAAGGGACCGTGAAAGAGGACACTAAAATAGAATGTTTTTCTTCCGATAGTTTCATCTTAGTATTCATCTTTGGTAGCTTCGTGTCTGCCATCGGTGAAGAGTAAAGAGAAATAGCAAACTATGCCTCCTCTCTGAGTGGTGCGAAGACGGACCTCAAAATCGAACCACTTTCGAGCTGTCAAATCGAACCACTTTTTTTATCATTGTGGTTCGTTGAAATAGATAGAAGTATTGTTATCGTCCAAAATAAAAAAATAAATATTTTTCAGTAATGTTTTTGATCTTTTTAAAAACGTGATTCGAAACGACTCAAACAATTAAAAATAACAGTATTATTGCGTATTTTGGACCAAAGTAGTCTCCTGCGCTGAAAAAAACCCCTCCGATTTTTTTTCGCTCAGGAACGACTGTGACTTCGGAGAACGTTCTAAGGAGATTTGTGATGATAGTACAAAAGTTCCAGGAAATTTCAACAGATTTTTCCCGCGACAGAAGAGGTTTCAGTGGATATTTTAGTTGCTGCCAGCGAGGTTCTACGGGGGTTCTATAGAGTTTTCATGTTCGAGTTTCACACGAATTGGAGGGAAGTTAAATCGTTGCCATTGGAGGTCCCAGGGAATTTCGACAGCACTTCCATAGATATCGTCGGCCACATTAAATTTGCATCTGATTTGCAACTGAATTCAGATGTTTTACACAATTTTTATCAAAATGAATACTGCACAACCGGTCACTGGGTTTGATTTGAAAATTGAGATCCACCTCACAGAAACTGAGCCACTCTTTTCGTACTGCTGAATCCTTGGAAAACCTGAATAGGCTTCGCTTTTCGTCGTGTCCATCTTTATAATTGCAAAAGTGAGCAAAACACTTCATTCTGAATTTTATTCCACTCCGTAAAAACTCCAGCTATGAACAATGTCAACAAACAATCACAAAGTCACGAATCGGCTCTGCACAAAAAGCCGTTTGACACTTCTCTCTACCAACCGACGGTGATGAAACGTTTATTTCAACACTACCAACATGAAGAAAATTTCACTTCGCACCACTCAGCCTCCTCTGTGCGATGTGCAACGGAATCATTTTTTTTTTCGATTCAACTCTCAGCTTCACTTTTACATGTTGTGAATAGTCAAAAGAGCTTGTAAAATCAATAGCAAGCATGATATTTTGTTTCAATACCACGCGTGAAATTGATGATATAGCCTACACTGCTTGTAAGTTACAGGAAAAAATTGTAAAGTATGTGTTTGACTCATACATTCTCACTCTGAGAGAGCGCTCACGAATCATAAAACTCTCTGAATGCGAAATTTTCTGATTTCAAATGCATTTCAAGTCCATTCTAAGCCGCATAAACCTCTTCTAAATCATGATAAAACCGAAAATGCCACTTCCCCGGGGGCACCGGAACATTCCCGGGAGGGCTAGTGTGACCATGGACTCTAAATAAGGCCATTACTGCCCAAAATTTGTCAAATGATGAAGTTTGATATGTCGCCTAACGTGTTTTGGTTCTTGTTCAGAATTGGCCACTTCCTCGGGGGCACCAGAACATTCCCGGGAGGGCTAGTGTGACCATGGACTCTCAATAAGGCCATTACTGCCCAAAATTTGTCAAATGATGAAGTTTGATATGTCGCACGATGGGTTTTGGTTCTTGTTGAGAATTGGCCACTTCCCCGGGGGCACCAGAACATTCCCGGGAGGGCTAGTGTGACCATGGACTCTCAATAAGGCCATAACCGGCCAAGATTTGTAAAATCATGAAGTTTGATATGTCACATGATGGGTTTTTGTTCTTGTTGAGAATTGGTCACTTCGCCGGGGCACCGGAACATTTCCGGGATGCCCAATGTGATCGTGGACCATCTACCGCCATTGGTCCAATTACTTCATTTGAGAGAAAAAACTTGATGTTCATCGTGTGTATACTTATTACAGAACAGTAAATCCGAATGCCGACCAAAAGTGACCCCAACGAGGACTGGAATAACTCCGGAACCATGTATTTATCCAAATATTTTCAGATGGATTCAAAAATTTCAATAGATTCCCGAAAAAATGCAATTTATTGTGAAGAAAAAGATTGATAAGTTATGTTTTTAGAGCTAATTGAATTTTGAAATCTATGCAAATTCAGACGTCAGGCACGCAAAGGTTAAACCGGTAGTACTTACATCCCCGCAGCAAAACCTTCTCCAATCCAACGATGGGAGATTCGAACGCTAAGCACCACACTATCGCCAGCGTTACCGTGAGTCCGAAATCTCCCCAAAAGTTGTGAGTAGCTGCGATGTCTGAGAAATATCCAGCATTTCTCACCGATCCCAACAGCATCGTTTGTAGCGGAAGATGCAGTAGGTAGATGCTATAGGACAACCTGCCCAACGGTTGCCATATGGATAAACTCAGAAATGTGTCGATTGGTCCACCGTAGCCATTGACACAGGCGAACACTATCCATGCAAGGCATCCAGCCCAGACGACTCTATTGGTGGATTCGTAGACGGCGTCGACGATCACCGGATGATCAGCATAGGTTTCCGGTTGTTGAAGCGGATAATCTCCCAGAAGGATGGCTAGCATGATGCTCAACGAGATAAGCCATCCTGAGATGCAGGCGATCTTTGACAGTTGTATCCTGTGATGCTTGGTTTGATGCAGGATATATCCGAGGATCACTCCGACTAGCCAAGCTCCCACTCTAGTATGAGTAGGATAATACACCAGAACCATTCGGCTCTTGTCTATCGCCTGCCGTCCACTATCTACGAAAGCTAGTCGGAGATTGTTAACTAGGAATGAACCCACGACGCATCCCATCGAGAGCAGGATCAACACAGCAATGATGTAGAGTACTCTTCGTCCCCACTTCCATAGTGGGTAAATGAGCAAGGGCGATAGAACGAAGAGCTGCATATCGACCGATAGGTACCACGAGTGACCCAAGCACATCTTCAATGGATTAACGTAGTTCTGTACGTAGAGCAGAGCAGACCACCAGTACTGTTGGCAGCCATTCTCCATCATTGAGATCGAGGTATCCCACATGGGACCAGAGCCAAAATACTTCATCAAAGTGGACGACAACAGGATGAGTGCCGCCAGGGCTGGAGTTAGACGAAGATAGCGATGCAGGTACATCATCGGGAGATTGAGCTTTTGGTTCTTATCCAACTCCTTCAGAAGACTCCAACATACCAGCAGTCCACTAAGCAGAAAGAACGAATCTACCGCCACTGTTCCGGCAACCACGAGCATACTGTGGTACGATTTCACCCACTGAAAGAAAATAGATCGTGACGTATTCCAACATACACAACTAGAAGAATTTCCTAACTTACATCGAAAATAGCCATTTTGTTAACAGTCGGCCCCAACATCAAAGTCATGTAGTTATGGCAGAACACAATCCAAACCATCGAGATGACACGGATTCCGTTCAAGCAGTCAATTTGACTAGACTTCACACCAGACTGCCTTTGTGTCTGTCGTTCGTTGATCCGAAACAGCTTAATACCGTTGGAGTAGACCGAAAACATCGCCCAGTTACGGTTCGGTACTCGTGATCCAATCAACGCCGTCACTTCATATAAAGTGCTGAGCAGAAGTAGTGCAACGACGATGCAAAACACCACACTGTGAAAATAGAAATGTGACCAATTACGAAGATAAGCACTGTCAAGTGTCATAGGTATCTTACATTGCAGCTACCTCTTTTGGTCCGAGATCGGGCGCCGGTGATTCACATGTGAATGTTATCTCTGGAAGGGTCAACAATCCACCGGCAGAGGCCTTGAAGAGTGCTTGCAGTTGACTGGCAGCGCACGTTGCAGGGAAACAGGTTCCCAACTGCAAGACGAGCACATTGGAACTGAAATCATTCCGTCAGTATTGAAAGCATGGAAGGAAGCCAACATTCACACTACCTTGAATCGGTGGGAAACTGCCTTGCGGCGAGACTGCTCAGGTTTAAGGGAATCGTCATCTGGCAGTAGCGACCTTCGATTCGACCGATGGTTACGTTGCCCGTCTCGTGCGCCACCTTGTGGCACTCGTCATAGTTGCCCAGGTCGTTTGTGTTGCCCTGCAGGATCCCAGCGGGTAATTTGGACCACGCGTCCAGCACTGCGGAAAATATTGAACTTTTAATGATCGGTAGTTTGTTAATTAGATTGAAAAAAAGAAGAACGTGTAAAAGGAAGTCTTGGGTATGATGGATTGCATTTGTGTCAAAAACTAAGATCCATAAGAAGAGTTTTATTTTGCCTTTGGTAGTGCTAGGTGTAATGAGGATGCGGATACGACCAGGTATAACCTCAATCACGTGTGATCTATAGTTCGGTTTTGTGCAATTTAACAGTATGCACCATGAAAAATATCCTTAAGTGTACATAGGGTAAATGACAGATTTGGCAATACTTTTTCCTATTATAATGGCGACTTGAGTGTGATCGATAGAACTGTTTCCGCAAATCGAAGGTACGCAAGTAAATCGGTGATTATCTCTTTTGCCAGTGGTGGTGAGGGGTGATACCCCTCCCTATCTCTCCCCAACAGGAAAGTTTGGTAAAGGAGCTGATTAACCCGATTCGTACCTTTCTCATACAATTTTCACACTACGGTACTCTAACAGAACTATCAACTCTTTACTTTTATCACCTTGACGATACACCACTTTGAGTCTGATGTTAAGCATCTCCAACTATGTAAATCGTTAACTTCACGCATGGAGTAATGCAAACATGATTAGTAAAAGATCTATAATTGTTTAACAAAACAAATCATGTCTCTAAGATATTCTCGCAAGAAAGAAGGTTGATCTGTAATTATTCCAAAGGCCTTCAGATGATCAATCATATTATTAATAAAATATTTTTCTGAAGATCTTTAACTGCTCAATAAATCATGCCTATAAGATATTCTCGCATCATAGTAAGTTGATCCAGTGACCTGCATCTCGTTCTCTGTGTATTATGTCAATACTTGAGGTCTATCAGGTTTTATTCTGGAGGTCTCCAACTGTTCATTAATTCAAATTTCAGATATTTTTCAGAAAGCGGGTCCTTCAGTTGGTCTAATATCTGCATAATGTTATCTGCATAATGATTAACTTGTCATGTCTCTTAGATATTCCTGCAAGATAGCAGGTTGATCAAGAATCATTTCAAAAAAGTAAAAGGGTATGTGTCTAGGGGCACGAACGGAAGCTTGACGTAGGACCGCTAGTGGACGGAACAAATATGTTGATCATTTAGTACTTAACTCTTCTGTTCTACTTTCCGTTTTTAAATTGGTGGCCCTGAAAAGGGCCGTTTGGTTTTTCAAATGGTGGCCACACCAGTGCAAGTCGATGCCGACTGGATGACGGCGGCCTGGTCATGCTTCCTATAGCGGGAAGCCTTTCCTCCGGTCGATGTGGGTGTTTTCGTCGTCGTCGTCTTCTTCGTATCGTTGCGATGCGTGCTGTTCCACTCATACGTCCTGTCCGACGCTTATACGTCCGTTGCTCAAAAGCAAATGACGGAGAAAACATTTACATGAAATTTATTTTTATACAGCCATTGGCTAATTTTTGCTAATTGGTATTTATCATTTTACATTGTGAACATTTGTTCCATTTTAAATTTTTAAATTTTAAATTAACTATCTAACTACATTAAATCCTACCTACTATTTACAAAATTATGGGTAAAGATTTCTAATTTTTTCGTACTCTGAATTGAGAGTCCTAGTTTGGTGCCAACTGGCGAGCGCAGTCATTCTCTTGTCGATTTGATCGAGATTTGCCAGCGGATGAACGTCGGCTATCCGTGTCATGGAGGCAGATTTAGAATCATCTTCAGAAACTTGTTCTGCAGGACTTGGAGCTTCTTCCGATGTGTTTTAGCGCAACCCTTCCATACCGGAGAGTCTCCTTCCATTCATTTCGGCTAAAAAAATGTTTTATTATATTATGGAATAATAAGATATTATGATAATATTTTCTTTGCGTAAGCAACAAGAAAATATTGTAAAGTTTGTGTTTAACACATAATACCTGCCAATTTTGCTACATGAGAGTCGCAATAAGCGATTTTGTCATTTATCTCACCCACTCTTCGCTCTTCACTCTTCGCGAAAAGGCGATCAGAAAACCACTCATTGTGACTCTGTCAAAGCTAAATTTGCAAGTTTTATCTGTCAAACACAAACTTTACAATATTTTCTTGTTGCTTACGCAAACAAAATATTATCATAATATTTTATTATTCCGTAGTTTTATAAAACATTTTTTTAGCCGAAATGAATGGAAGGAACCGGCGGAGACCCATACTCCAGCATAGGCGCAACAATCTGCCTATAGACAGCCAGCTTGTTGACGGTGGATGCTTTCGAGCGACGGTTGATGATCGGATACAGACGTTTCAGCATGATGGTGCCTTTTTTGACTCGGTCTTCCACGACCGACCGGAAGAGGAGCTTACTGTCGAGAATCAAGCCAAGGTAGCGTACCTCGGAAGACCACTCAGTTTCAGCGTTCAGAACCTTTATCTTTGATGACGGTTTGAGCCGGTCGGTGTTGCTATGCGGAAACACAATGGTTTGCGTTTTGGCCGCGTTCACACATATCTTCCAGTCGGTGAGATATATGGTGTAGGCATCCAATCCGTTTTGGAGCTTCGATAATCGTCCCTTGAAGCTGATTGCCGAATCGTCAGAAAACTGCGACAATGTTCCCCCTTGCGGCAGTGTCGGTATATCCGATGTGTACAGATTGTACAATATGGACGATGCTTCCTTGAGGGACTTCTTTGGGTACATCATACGGTTCCGAGAGGGCACTACCTACGCATACTTGAGACGTCCTGCCGTCGAGGTAGTCCGAGATGATCTTCACCAGGTAGCTGAGGAAACGAAATTGCAGAAGCTTGTGCACCAAGCCGTCGTGCCACACGTGTGTGGGGCATGAAGTAGTTCGCCTCCTCGTGGTGTGCCCTGGAAACGCTAATTATCGAACCCAAGGGAGAGATATTGCGGCTAAACGAACTACCGCAGAGTAGCGACGCTGGAACCCCATCCAGCTCGTCCCAGGAGGTTGATAAGCCCTGCACAAACCCTCGTTGTGCAAAGGCAGGAGTGACGCCGGGTTCTTAGAGTGCTTAGCACACGCAGCTGGTAAGCGGTCACATCTGTCCTAAGCTGCCCTGTTGGACAGTTAGCTGGCTATCACGTCTGCTCTAGAACTCAGGCGAACAACGAACAGCGAACAACAAGAGAAAGGCCCTGCACAGCTGCTCACTGTGCAGTAGCGAGTGTCACGTCGGACACAACACCTAGTGATGCGCCATAGCGCAATCGGTTCCCCAGAATCCTGGAGGAGTGCTGCTTGGTTCGGCTTGCGTCGAATTCCTATACTGCCTTCTGGGCAGCGGAAGGGGAGGAAGGTTTGGTGCGCGTCCTTCGGTTGGAGGAAGCGGTGGAAAACCATTTTCAGATCGATTCCGGGTAGTTGCTTTTTTTTTTGCTGTCTCGGCTGGCTTGCTCTCTTCCACAGAGCGATGAATTCGGCCCGCTTGGGACACGATCGACTAGTCGATGTGTGGGCATTCCCGCAGTTGACACAGGTTGGCTGCTTGTCCTTCATGTCCACGATGCATTGGGCAGTGGCATGTTTTTGGCCGCATTTAGAGCAACGCGATTTCATATGGCAGTTGCGCACGCCATGTCCGAAATTCAAGCAGCTGGTACACTGCGTCACTTCACGGTGGACCGGCTTGTACCGCTCCCACTCGACGACGACACTGAGCAGCGTTCGGATGCTTTGAAGCTGTCTAATGTTTGTGGATCCGCCAACCAAATGCACCAGGTACAGTTGGTCGCGATACTTGATCGCCTTGTTGTGGCGTTTGATCACGAAAACCTTCATGGGTTGAAGGTTGTTGCGTTTCAGCTCTTCTTCCACAACCGAAACATCCAGCTCGTGCAGCCCGCGTAGAATGACCTTGAAGGGCTTCGTTGACGGCACGTCGTGGGTGAAATATTCCACCTTCCAGAGTTGCAGTGTCTCCGCCACGGAAATTCGGCCCGTAGCCCTTTACGGACTAGCACAATCAGATTGTCAAGCAGCTCGCGTGGCTGTCCCTTGACATAGAAAGGAGGCAACTTCTCATTTTTCTCAACGCTTTCACGCCTTTCGCCATCATCCTCCTGGAGCAGCGAGAACTGGTTGAGTGCTAGCACCGGCTTCGTATGTCTGGCATCGACATTGTTATCCACCGGCCGCTTGCCGCCTTGCTTCTGGCTACCGCTTGGGTCCGGTTTACCCATGCTTGGGTTGAACGAGAAAAAACTTGCGAATACACGGGAGAAAAGAATACTTGCGCTCGACCACACCGAGTGCTGATCGTAGTATCTGAGACGGAGAAAACGATTTGGCAAGCGTTTTTATTGTATCGATGCTTTTCTCCTTTCATTGGTCGATCAACCGAGCATTGGTTGTTTTTTTCTAGGAAGCTTTATCCAGCACAGTTTCAGCTTCAACTTATGGGTAGAACAATCACTCACAGCATGCCGTTTAAGTATTTAGGTGTCTGGTTCGATTCCAAGTGCACTTGGGGAAAACACATAGCGTATCTGGGGCAGAGATGCCAACAGCGAATCAATTTCCTTCGTTCCATTACCGGCACTTCATGGGGAGCCCATCCGGAAGATCTGATAAGACTCTACGTCTACAAGACCACCATTCTCTCGATTTTGGAGTACGGTAGCTTTTGCTTTCAATCGGCGGCGGGGACGCACATATTGAAGCTCCAAAGGATTCAATATCTTTGCATTCGAATCGCGCTAGGTTGTATGCAATCGACGCATACCATGAGTCTTGAAGTTCTTGCGGGCGTCCTCCCCTCCTCGTTTTGCGGATTTATCGTTCCGGTTCCTCATCCGCTATGAAGTCATGAACTCGCTGGTGATCGAAAACTTTGAGAAGCTGCTAGAACGGAATCCTCAAACACGATTCATGAGCTTGTACTACGAGTACATGACTCTGGACATCGGTCCCTCCTCGTTCAACCCCAATCGCGCTGTCTCCCATCATTTCAGTTGTTCTTCCGTGAGATTCGATCTCACAATGAGGCAGGAGATTCAAGGAATTCCAGAGCCCCACCGTTCCCTGATTGTCCCAACTATTTTTGCGAACAAATACCGCCACGTCCCCACCAACAAGAGATTTTTCACAGATGGGTCGGTGATAAATGCTTCCACTGGTTTTGGAGTATTCCACGATCTTCATAGCGCCTCATACAAGCTTCAAAAGCCGTGTTCGGTATACGTTGCTGAACTGGCAGCTATATCGTACACGTTAGAACGTATTGCCTCACTGCCACCTGACCATTATTTCATTTTTACGGATAGCCTAAGCTCCCTGGAGGCTATGCGTTCAATGAGGCCGATGAAGCACTCGGCGTATTTCCTCCAGGAAATACGATCGTCATTGAGTGCTTTATCAAACAGCTCGCATATCATCACCTTGGTATGGGTCCCTTCTCATTGCTCTATCCCGGGCAATGAGAAAGCGGACTCGCTGGCCAAGGTGGGCGCTATGGAAGGTAAAAGATGGATTCTTCAGTGGTGTCGAGTACTTGGCACTGATGAAGTCTGCAAGTAGTAGACGAAATACGCGTATCTGTCAAAAGATAAGCAATTATTTATAACGGAATGTAAAGGAAATGAACCAACCCACTCAAAGCTCTTCATAAAGGGATTCCGTTAAGAGGTTCGACAAATTTAAAGGATATAACTTCAGCAGATCATCGATCTCCAAAAAGTTCTTTGGATATTTTGTCATGACTTTTCGTTGATATGGTATTATCATAGAGGTAACTCTAAGACTAGAAGGTCCCGAAATAACGTGCTCAACTTTTTGGATCAGCTCTGGTACTCTCTTCGGTCCCAAGCTAATCGATTCACCCCTCGAAACATAGGAAAAACCAATAACTCCTCATTTTATCTGTCAAACTTTCATAGCGAATCAAAACAAACATTGCGTAGTACTCGAATTTCGACTAGAATGGGATACGTTAATCGTTTGCTTGGGACCAATAGGCTAGTCAAGAAGTGAGCCAATTTAAAATCGTTAGTTTCGTATTGATTGTTGGTATTATTCTGGAGATCTTTAATTGTTCACTAAATTAATGCATATTTCTTAGATATTCATACAATAAAGGAGGGTGATTAGGAAATATTCCCAAATCTTCAGTGGATCAAAGTTCTTCATATTGTTTTCTGGATCATTTCCCGTTTCAGGTTGATAAGGAATTATTCTGAAGATCTCCAATTGTTCAATTTATCAAATAATGTATATGAGATATTTTTGCAAAATAGCAGAATAATCAGCTATTATTCCAAAACCATAAATTTTTCAAAGACTGGTGTAAAGTACTTTGAATATTTTGTCAATACAATGATCAAGTATTATTCTGAAGGACTATAACTGGTCAATAATTCAAACCATGTTTCTCATACAATTTCTCAGGATTGCAGGTTCATCAGCAATCTTTTCGCAGACGTTTAGTCGATCAAAGATCTGCATAAATTTCTTTGGATATTTTGTGGAGACTTTTAGTTGAACATGTTTTATTAAGAATAATTCAACATATCAAATCTTGCCTCTTAGATAGTATCGCAAGATAGCAGGTTAAACATTAATTATTCCTAAAACCTTCAATTGATCAAAGCTTACGAAAAGCCCTTTGGATATTTTGTCCTGGCATAAGGTAGATGAGGAATTATTATGAAGATCTTCAACTAGCGGCACAGGAGGTGTAGTGGTAAGCTTGATTGCCTCTCACCCCAGCAGGCCTGGGTTCAATTCCAGTCGGCGCCGCCGGGATGTTCTGAGGCATAACATCTCTGATCACGCCTTCCTTCGGAAGGGTAGTAAAGCCGTTGGTCCCCGGTTCATGAGTTGATGGGTCGATAGGTAGGGTCCAGGTGTGGGAGCTGCCTCGCTGGCGTTGGTAGCATTGGTGCTCAGCACGGAAAATAAGATCGACGGAAAACAAATCAAGGAGGGGAAAAGTTGGCTTCGGCAATACCTTAACCTATTATCGTCAGGGGTGGTAAACAACGTCCTTGAGAGCTCAATTTTGGCATGTGGATACATTGTGTTTCAGAGCAACTATTGGCCAAATTTGAGTGCTCTAAGACTTTATTAACCCATCTGACGATAATAGGTTAAGGTATTGCCGAAGCCAACTTTTCCCCGAAATAAAAAAAAAATAGGAGAATTTACGTATTCTCGGCAACCTAAGCAGCGACCTTCTTTCTATAGCCTTTTTCTCTAAGGAACGCACACATATGCAGTATTGGTTTGTTTACAATCTTTTGCTGCCAGCTGCTCTAACAATTTCAGTCGAAAGAATTGTCAAAAACTGTTTTGAAACGCTTTTACAAAGCTCCAAACTTCTCTAGTGAGAGCGAGTATTGTCGGCAACCAGTTTTTCTTCAGTAACCGTTCCATTTGAACTGCATGTAAATCTGCTGTTCTATTATCGGCAACTCGAAATCAGCTACAATTTGTAGTGCGTGTGTTGCATTTCAAGAAAACCTTGCTAGATTGCTTTTTCTCAGTGGTAAAAATATAGTCAAATTGGGCCCCTGAAGCCGGTCTTCGGGGAGAAGCTTCCCTAATACAGAGTTTTTTTTTACAGAGTAAGAGGGCTCCTGAGGCAGGTCCTCAAATACTGAGTAGTTGAAACAATAGCAAAATATAATAGCTGAGTAGTGTCGGAGTTGCTGGCTTAGTTTAGATGGTAGTAATTTTGTCGAGGGTGTCAGTAGTCAGTGTCAATAGCATGTTGTTGATGATCGTGTCAGTCTTTGGTGTTAAATACTTTTGTAAAGTTTGGCGCAGATGAATGAAGCAGATGACCGCTGCTTCGGCTGATGGGTACTTTGGTAAGGGCGTTCCTTATGCTATTCGGTATACCGTAGAGACTTCTTAGATTGCTGAACACTGGGCAATCCACCAATCTGTGTTCCACTGTCATGGTAAGGCTGCAAGCGTCGCAAGTTTCCCGGCCCATGTTGTGTGTTACAGGTGTGTGCCCTAAACGGAGACGAGACATGATGACCTGACGACTTGGGGTGTCCTGCCGTTTAAAGGTATCCCCTGTCACTTTCCAAATAAAAGATTGCCTTGTGGAAGCCCACTCAAGGCGTTGCGGATGATGAGCCCGACCCAGCGCATAATGTCGGAACCAGGAACCTCTTTACAGAACGACCGGTAGCGGCCAGATAAGCTTCACAATTACCCCTAATGTCGCAGTGACCCGGTACCCCGAGGAAAACTGAATTCGATGGTAATTGTTCTTAAGGCCTGTACTCGAAAAAAATGCACCAGACAAAAGTGTTCGCCAAAAATTTATTTTAAGTCGGATTTTCTTGAAACTTTCAAAGAATCAACAAAAACATATGGATTATGTTTCGGCATAATTATTTTATTCAATTTTCTTTCCATCGCTGAAAGCCCGCACATTTCCCTTAAGACCCCTCATTACATTTTGTGCAATGGTGGAGCCAACCTTTTTGGTCACTTTCATCCATTATTTCTTCAACTCCAGTTCGTTCTTAAACACCTTGGACGATTTTCGAACTTTGGCCTTCATTATGGCCCAAAATCTTTCCACCGGACGAATCTCTGGTGAATTTGGGGATTGGCGGTTTTTGGTACAAAAACAACGTTATTGTCTCTGCACCAATCCAACGTCGATCGCGCGTAATGGCATGATGCCAGGTCGGGCCAAAATAATGTCTCGCCTCCGTGGGACCGCAGGAAGGGCAACAGATGCTTCTGGGGGCACTCGGTGCGGTAAATTTCACTGTTGATGGTACCCATTGTGATGTACGGTTTACTCAGTTTACCGCATTTGCATATGGCCTGCCAGAGCAAGTATTTTTTGGCGAATTTGTCCACTTTCTTCTTCTTTATGTCTTCCGGAACATCAAACCGTGATTTGGCAACGTAGAACTCCAACCCCGGTATCTGCTTTGCGTCTGCCTTGATGTAGGTTTCGTCATCCATAACCACACACATCGGTTTCGTTAACCACTCTCGATACAGCTTCCTTGCGCGGGATTTTGCCGCCGTGTTTTGTTGATTCGGTGCGGTGCCTTCCGGACCTTGAATACACGAAGCCCAGCTCGTTTCATGGTTTGCTGAACGAACCAGGCGGAACACTTTGCCTTAAGAGCCACGGCGCGAATCGAAAGGTTTGGATTACGCTTGAAATAATCCTACACCTTCCGGGCCTTCACAGGGTCAGCTGTCTTCGATTTTCTTCCACTTCCAGCCCGCCGCTCGGTCGTCTGGGACTCCTTAAACGATTTTACCACCCGAGACACAGTTGTATGGGTGATTCTCAGTTGTCTTCCGATCCATCTCATGGTCGAAGTCGGATTTTCCATGACGGCGCGCAAAATTCTCCGGCGATTTTCTTCTTGTTTCGATGACATCTCAATAACCACTGTACCGATTGTTATGAAATTTTGCACATGTAAACAATTCACTCCAAACTAGTGTTACCCAGATTTTCATCAATTTTTACTCACGGATAAAAAAAGTTACACATGGATAAAAATGGTGCATTTTTTTCGATTACAAGCCTTACATCCCCTGGATCCATGTATGCCTCGGGAACTGGGATTCTAGGCTTAGAGCCGTCCGTGTATTGGTGGTGGTGATCGTGGTACTTAGTCCCTAGAATTACAGCGACATAAGCGCGCTTCTCCGGAGAGTTGTCTCTGGCTTTGAAGCGCCTAGTTACAGAGAAATCGAAGCAAAGTGGACCAGTGGACTTCTGACACTGGGGGTGTTTCTGGTGGGCCAGGGTCTCAAGAAGTCTGTTATCCTCTCTGAGGAGGCAGATCTCTTCAGTTCCGGTAGTGTTTCTGCCACCTGGTACCTGAATGGTAGAACTCCAAGCTCCACGCAAGCCGAGTCTGCGGGGGTAGAAGGGATCAACCCTGCTACAGTGCGGATGGATTTGTTGTAGGTCGGAGTCTGTCCAGTGATGAAGAGTTCAGCGACTTGACAAAAGAGCTCTATCCCATAGAATATTCTGCTGTTTACAACGTCTTTGGCGACCCTCAGGGTGAGCTCTCTATTACTGCATCGATGTGGGCCGGAGAGGGTACGGATCAAATTCAGTCTTGTGCGGCAACTGTTCCGGATTTCATTGAAGTGAGGGGCGAAGCTAAGTTTTCGATCCAGAAGAGCTCCTTGAATCCGAACGTGGATAGGCATACCATCACTTTTGATCGGGTCTTGTATGGGGCGATGTGATAAGCGGCATATGTGTGATAACACTTTTCTCGGCTGACAACACACACCCGCATTGAGACGCCTATCTATGGATTTAGGAGACTGCGGCCTGTAGCTTTCTGTGGAGAGCCTTTAGGGTGAAACCTACTGCCAGGAGTACAATGTCATCGGCATAGACCAAAAAAAATAGGGGAAAAATCTACTTCAACCTAATCGCCCATTCCCAGCCTATCGAGCACAAAACATCAAATATATCTATGATTTCGGTGTGAACGTGTCAAACAAACGTTTGGTACGATGTCCCCAGTATTTTCCACTGTATATTTCGTGAAATCACCAGGAATCTTGTCAAAAAACTGTTTCAGTTCATCTTTGTTGGTACTGAACTGCTCTCCAGTTGCACCATCCAGATCGAACCCGAAAAAACCACCACCTTCCGTTTCCACATCACTATCGTCACTTGTATACAATGCTTGTATAAAAGCCAATGCACACATCTCCGGCTTCGAATGATCACGGCACGAATTATTCAAAAACTTCCAAAGTTTTGCCGATAATATAGGGGAAATGACGGCTTCGGCATGCCAGACTATTTTCGGCAACCCAAATTGAAACACTATTTTCACTGGATTTTCTTACGAAAACACTTCGATGAATGCATACAAACGATTCTTTATGCTTTCAGCTTCAATTTGACTATATTTTTACCACTGAGAAAAAGCAATCTAGCAAGGTTTTCTTGAAATGAAACACACGCACTACAAATTGTAGCTGATTTTGAGTTGCCGATAATAGAACAGCAGATTTACATGCAGTTCAAATGGAACGGTTGCCGAAGAAAAACTGGTTGCCGACAATACTCGCTCTCACTAGAGAAGATTGGAGCTTTGTAAAAGCGTTTCAAAACAGTTTTTGACAATTCTTTCGACTGAAATTGTTAGAGCAGCTGGCAGCAAAAGATTGTAAACAAACCAATACTGCATATGTGTGCGTTCCTTAGAGAAAAAGGCTATAGAAAGAAGGTCGCTGCTTAGGTTGCCGAGAATACGTAAATTCCCCTATGTACGCACGATTCCACCTCGTTACAAGACTTTAATACGCGCATAACGTCAAACGCAACGTTGTCATCAAAGCAACACAAAAAAGAACATGACGTAGTGGGAATTTCATGCTGCATGGCAAGTTTCTAGGCATAACAGTCCCACTGAATATTTTACGTTTAAAAATTAGCTTTGGTGAATTAAACGAAGGTAATTTTACAGTTTTCATTAAAAAATAACAGTTATGTTCAAATGGGAGTAATATAATATTTTACAGTAATGTATATTACCGGCAATAAGCAAAACTGATTCGAAACTTGAATCGCGCTTTTCTAAAACATTTGCAACATGGGACAGTTATGCGTAGAACGGCAGTATAAATGATGCAAAAGTAGTGAACATGTTTGAAAATCCACGCTTCACTTACAACAAGTTTAGTGTTGTAATTGAAGTCGATGTCGATACGTATAAATGTTTGTTATGGGCGAAACAAGTAAATGTAGGGTTTGATCGGTGCTCGATAGTTCCCGCGATTAATGTGTTGAGATGCTTCAAATGTGGAGAATTTGGGCACAAGAGCATGGATTGCAAAAATTGAGAGAGATGCTCTAGGTGCAGCCAACAACACAAAACGTCGGAGTGTACGTCAACTGTATTGAAATGTATTAATTGTTTGAAAATGAATAAAGAACGTAAAATGAATTTGGACGTCAACCATGCCGCATTTAGCTCGGAATGTTTGCTCTATAAAAGACTTTTTAAATCGGAAGAAAAGCAGCTTGCGTTTCAATAAATAGCAGCCAAGTTCCAGGATTGTCGAACAATTCGATTTTTTGTATTTGAATATGGCGGGGTTGTCAACAAACTACGTAGCATTACATCAGATTGTTGAGGAAAAACGTCCTCTTTTAGTTTTATTATCTGAAACTCATATTGTAGAAACTGAAGCTTTTGATCAGTATAGTATTCCGGGATATATTGTTGCTGCTTGTTTATCACATTCTAGACACACTGGCAGTGTTGCTATTTATGTCAAAGAAGCAGTTCAATTCAACCTTCGTACCAACGAAGTTATTGATGGCAACTGGATCTTGGGCATTACAGTTGTACGTGGTATGAAGATGGGTAATTATAGTGTTTTGTATCATTCTCCCAGTTCTAGTGACCAGCGTTTGTTGAAGTTTTAGAGAACTGGCTTGAGACGTTCCTTGATTGATTTTAATATTAATTGGCGTGATAACCATAATTCGAATCATTTGAAACGATTAGCTGAGTTTTTTAATATAAAGCAAACGTTAAATGAATATACGCGTATTTCCAGGCACAGTAGAACTTTAATTGACCACGTTTATTCCAATTTTGATTCCATTTGTTCAGTTACGGATACTGATTTGAAAATAACCGATCATGAGACTTTAGTGATTAATGTCTTAGACCATGTTAACGATAACGATAATTTTGTAAAATTGAAGTGCTGGAGGAAATATTCGAAACAGGCTGTTTCTAATCTTGTTGAGAGGAGCGTGGATTTTCCATTCGCGGCCGGTAACTTAGATGAATCTACAGCTGTTCTTAATAACGCTTTGAAAACGTGTACCAATCAACTAGTTGAGCAAAAGTTTGTTTCTTTGAAAAACTCGAACAGCTGGTACAATTTGGATCTTTTGCGTCTTAAACGGAAAAGGGACAAATAGTACAAAAAGTTTTGTAGATCTTATAATGACAATCATTGGACTAGGTACACAATCGCGCGTAATAAGTATTCACAATCGATAAAGAAAACTCGTTGTGAATATGTTCAAAGGAAGATTGATCAGCATCAAAACAACAGCAAAGAGTTGTGGAAAATTTTGAAATCTTTATTAAAACCTAGTAATTGCAAACCGCGGTCCATAACTTTTAATGGCACATTAGAACAGTCAGAACAAGTAATTGCAGCTATGTTTAATGATTATTTCGTAGACAGTGTTTCATTGATTAATCAATCCATTGAATTGGTCGATGAACCTGACGAAATAAAACAGGCAGTTAATAGTAGTTGTAGATTTGAAGTTTTTCACCCAATTACATTTGATGAACTTAGAGTTCTTTGCTTTTCATAAGGAAAATCGGCTGGGGTAGATAATGTTAATGCTAGAGTTATTCAAGATTGCTTTCATGTCATTGGCTACATCTTGCTGGACCTTGTTAATGAATCATTGCAAACTGGACATGTGCCACAAATTTGGAAGGAATCCTTAGTGGTTTCTATTCAAAAAGTTGCTGGAACGATTAAAGCCGACGAATCTCGTCCTATCAACATATTGCACACATTAGAGAAAATCTTAAAACTTGTTGTTAAAGACCAGCTGTTGGAGTATTTAAATAGTAATAGCAAAGAAGAATACTAAGATGAAACAGTCGGAAGAAAAACTTTCTATTTTAGTGTCCTCTTTTACGGTCCCTTCCATCCAATGAATACCCCCCTGTATGCAAGGTAATTTTGTGGTTTTGCTGCCCCCTCGGTAGAGATGAAATTTTGCGCTCTTTTTTATCAAAACAATTGTAGAGAGTAATTGAAACACGTCTTTATCGGTTGACGTTGAACAGTGGAATGAAAATTTTATTCAGAAACTTAGCAACTAATAACAAGTGCATATAGCGACGCGAATTACTGGGTTGCTACGATCACAATACTCCTCTCTAATCCGCGACGCCAGTTAGCTTCCGAAACTTCTGCTGCTTCTGAACGGTCATCGGCTTCGTGAACCCATCGGCTGGCTGTTCCGTTGTCGACGTGTAGCTCAGTTGGACGACACCATGCTGCAGGCTATCATGCACGAAATGGTACCCTATACTGACGTGCTTGGTCCGGGGGTTATACGAACCGTTGTTGGCGTTGCTGATTGCCGATTGATTATCGCAGCACACGGAAATCGGTTTGGCCTCGCAAAACTGCGACTGCAGATTACTCCACCACATAGCTTCCTGGATCGTGCGAGACATGGCCATGTATTCCGCTTCACAGGACGAAAGGGCTACGGTAGGCTGCTTCTTGACGTTCCACGAGATCGCACCTCCCTGCATCATGAACACATAACCGGTTGTGGATTTCCGGTCGTCCGCATCTCCTCCCCAATCGGCATCGCTGTACCCAACTATGTCCGCTGGACCGCTTGTCGAGTACTCTAGCTTCTTGGTTATTGTACCTTTCAGGTACCGGATTATCCTCTTCACCGCTTCCCAGTGAGGACGGCCAGGGTTGGCACTGTACTGGCTCACAACGTTGACGGCAAAAGCAATATCCGGTCGGGTGACTTGAGCTGCAAACGACAAACACCCGACTGCTTCCTTGTATGGCACTGACTTCATTTCTTCCATTTCAGATTTCGTCTTCGGTGCCATCGACTTGTCCAACTTGATGCTTGGATCTGCTGGTGTTGCAACTGGGTGGGCATCGGCCATACCGAAGCGATTGACGATGTCTTCGATGTAGGCTTGTTGATCCAACCACAGCTTGCCTTCTTCACGCTTCCTCGTGATTCTGATGCCAAGACATTGTTGCGCCTCCCCGAGGTCTTTCATTTGGAACCGCTTGTGCAGATGGGCCTTCAGCTTCTTCTTTTGCTTCCGATCGTTTGTGAAAATCAAGAGATCGTCGACGTAGATAGTCACAAACATCATCTTTCCTCCACAAATGCACCAGTACAAACAGGGATCCACGCTCGACCGTTTCAGTCCGAACTCCTGCAGCACCACATCCAACTGCGCGTTCCATACGCGGCTGGACTGCTTGAGACCGTAGAGGGCCTTCTTCAGTCTGCACACCTTTCCATTCGACGCATCGAACCCTTCTGGCTGGAGCATGTAGATCTCCTCGTCCTTCAGCTCGCTCTGCAGGAATGCAGTGACCGCGTCCATTTGGTCAATATCCAAGTTGTACCGCACCGCCAGTGCCATCAGATACCGGACGGTCGCGTACCGCACGACCGGGGAGTACACCTCGTCGTAGTCCAGACCAGGTCGTTGAGAGCAGCCCTTCACCACGAGGCGGGCCTTGTACCTCTGGATGGTTCCGTCGAGACCTCGCTTCGTTCGGTACACCCACTTGTTCCGAATCGCTTTCCGCCCTTCAGGCAGATCGGTGAGCACCCACGTGTTATTCTCGCTGAGGGATGCAATTTCCTCACGCATAGCCGCAATCCAATGATCTCGGTCCGGCCGCCGCAGAACCTCATCGTAGCTCGTCGGATCATCCATCGTATCATCGTCGCTCGTCGTGTTGAAGGATAACTGAGGGTAATGAACACCACCAGAAAAGGAACCGTAACTAATAAAGTCATTATACTTGCCTGGATTACGGCGCTCCCGACCGCTGCGCCTTAACCCTTGCTGCAACTCAGCTGGTCTAATCAGTTGCGGTGGGAGCGCAGAATCGGCACAGGCATCCTCGAATTCGTCTGCCTCACTGGACGAACTGTCGACAACGACGATGTCTTCCTCCGTTGTTTCGGTTTCACCAGGATTGCCACCCGGTTGATCGATAACAACAGCAGGCCCGGCTGCACCAGGTACGACGATGCCATTCGGTTGTTCGCCTAGAGGAAGCAGAGCGTGTTGACCATCTTCAGGAGTATCAGCTGCACCGGACTCAGGACGATCATGGATTTCATCCGAACAAAGCTCCATGAACTCCACCGGCTGCACTCGTTGTTCTGCCATACAGATAGCGACGCCTTCTTCCAGTACCATGACATCTCGGCTAACGTGGAAACGGTCATTCTCTGGATCATACACCCGGTAACCTTTCGTGTCTTCACAATAGCCGACGAAAATGCCTTTCTCGGATTTGGGATCAAACTTCTTCCTTTTCGCTTTCGGTACCAGAGTCATCACGCTCGAGCCAAAAATCTTGAGGTGCTTCAAATTCGGCTTCTTTCCGGTCCACGCCTCTTCCGGCGTTTTCTCTTCCAGGGAACGAGTAGGACATCGATTCACCACGTGAGCCGCGGTCGAAATAGCTTCTGCCCAAAACTCTTTTCCCAGCTTCGCATCGTTGAGCATGCACCGCGCCTTTTCAACCAGCGTGCGGTTCATGCGCTCTGCCGCCCCGTTCTGCTCAGGCGTATACGGGCACGTGGTTTGATGTCGAATCCCATCGGACTCCAACACCTTCCAGAAATCTGCATTCACGTACTCCTTTCCGTTGTCTGAACGCAAGATTTTTAGCTTCTTGCCCGTCTGTCTTTCCACTTTGGCCTTGAACGACTTGAACGCTTCGAGTGCTTGATTTTTCTGCATCAAGAAGTAAACCACCACCCGCTTGCTTGCATCGTCCAGGAACGTCATGAAATAACGGCTTCCACCCAACGACGAAATCTCCACTGGTCCGCAGAGGTCGGAGTGTACCAACTCCAACAGTTCTTCAGCTCTTGACTCGCTGCTTGGGAATGAACGCCTCGTATGCTTGCCCTCCAGACAGGCAACACATCCTTCTAACGACCCATCTTTGAAATCTATTCCGTTGGCGATTCGTTTGAGCTTCTTCAGACCACCTTTGTGAAGATGCCCCAGACGTCGATGCCAGAACTCCATGCCGCTTGCCAAAAACGACTTCTCTGGCCAATTGACTCTGTAGAGGCCACCTTCCTCGACGCCGGTGACAACCAGATCACCGTCTTCGTCCCGAACTTCGCATCTGTCTTTGGTGAAAATAACAGTTTTGCCCTTTTTGCAGATCGTACTTACGGATAACAAGTTGGTGGCTAGGTCGGGAATCTTCAGAACACCGCTGACATCGATTCGACCATCGTTGCTGTCCAACACGACTGAACCCTTCGCTACGACCTTCATAGTGGCATTGTTCGCCGTTCCGACGTTGTGGTCCATCTTGACTTCATCGAGAAATTTCTGATCCGGCCGTGCCATGTGGCAAGTGGCACCCGAATCGAAATACCATTCACTGGTGCTGACGTCTCCCATGGAAAAAATGGAACAGAGACCCTTGTGTTTGCTCGCCTTCGCTTGCTGTTGCTTCTCCGGACACTTGGCAGCAAAATTACCCGGCTTCTTGCAGGTGTAACATAACTTTTCGCCTTTGCTACCGTCCTTGGATTCGCTTGGCTTCTTCCGGTTCGCTTTACTGTACAGGGCACCTTCCACGCCGCTGCTGACCGGACCACGATCCAGCTTAACGTCCTGTAGAATTTTGGATTTCACTGCATCCGCTGTCAAAGCCGCTCCAGAGGCTTCGAGTCCCATTATCATGGGCTCGTACTGATCAGGAAGACCCATCAGCAACATCGCCGCGAGCCAGTAATCGTCCACCTTAAAGCCCACGGATGCAAGCTTGTGGCTTGTGCTCATTAATTCGTCCACGTACGCCTCAACGCTAGCACAGTTGATCAGCCGTACCGACGTAAATTTTCTGAGCAGTCCAATCTTCCTGGTTAGTCCACTGTCCTGGAATGCAGATTGCAGCTTCGTCCAGGCTTCCTTTGCTGTAACCGCATCCTGCACCAGACTGTAATTGTAGCTCTCGAGGCTTAAGCAAATCGTAGCCAGAGCCTGCAACTTCAAATCCTCAGGAACACCTTCTCCGTCTCCGTCGATGGCAGACCCGTTTCCTTCACGGATTAGGATCATCCGCATCGCAAATGCCCACGTCGTGTAGTTCTCCCGGCCTCTTAGCTTGTCAATGGCTGGCAGTGCCACGGAACTTCTGGTGACTCGAACGCTTCCAGCTTCAGTCCTGCCGTTTCCGTTGGCGCCTCCATCTCCTTGACCTTGCTGTCCGGATCCTAAACTTCCGCCTGTGGACATACTTCTTCTGGTCTTGAAATTTTAGAGTCTTCCGGTTAGGTATCCTGGGCCCATAACCAATTGTAGAGAGTAATTGAAACACGTCTTTATCGGTTGACGTTGAACAGTGGAATGAAAATTTTATTCAGAAACTTAGCAACTAATAACAAGTGCATATAGCGACGCGAATTACTGGGTTGCTACGATCACAATAAAAACAATCACACCTAAATCAGAGATGTCCCATTTTTTAAAATGAAATATCGGCCATCACTAGATGAATGTGAAACGTCATTTCAAATATAAGGCCGTACATAAATAATGATACAATTTGAAAGGGACCGGGGCTAATCACAAATTACGTCCCCATGGTAACTGAAATAAACACGAGTGCGGACCGGTTGGTAATAGTTTCATTCAAAGTGTTTTTATGTTACTTCATACGCGAAGTTAGCGATTTGCAGAGTTGGTTGGAAATGCTAACATGAAGCTTTAGTGTGATAATTCATTATCTAGAGAATGATCTTTAAAAGAGAGTAGGTGGATAGTTCCGTTAGAGTACGGCAGTATGAAAATTGAATAGAAGTTGAAAATGAGCGAAGGGCCATTAATGCGACAGTTTTTAAAGTTAGACGCACATCTTTTGCCGAACCCGTACGATGTACGCGGAGACTTGAAGTATGTCTTCAAGTCTACAGGCAAAAAATTTGCGTCCTCCTTTTGCTCATAAACTGACTGCGGCTGTGGAATAGTTCCAGCGACGTTTTCATCACTACCTAAAGCCCCACGTTGCGAGAGCATTTCCAGTCGTAGTGATGAAAACGTCACTAGAACTATTCCACAGCTGCAGTCAGTTTATGAGCAAAAGAGGGACGCACATTTTTTTTGCCTGTACTCGCAAACCAAAAATCTATTACAATGAATGTTAGTTCCATTTCCTATCATCCTCTGTTCATGAACATCGCAGCGAATGTTAGAAGTGGACCTTACAGGCGATGTAATGGTTTTTTGCCTTTTTTATTTCGTGTTCTGTCTGTGCTTTCATCTACACAAGCAAGCATTTGCCTTGATTTTTATGTATAACATGGTAGAACGACGCACACCCTTGCCGCGAATCTCTCCAACAGAAAAAGCATACGCAGTCGAGTGTGAGAGGAAAGGAACGCTTTTTGTTTGCTTTTAGGCTATCCTTATTGAGAAGCATGGAGAGAGCAGTGGAGAAAGCACAGGTCTGATAATCGCAACGTTCGTGGTTCGAGTCCAGTCAGCAACCTTTTTCCCTATTTTTTTTTTTCGACACAATAAATTTACCTCACTAATACACTCTACTTTTTTCGGTCTCCAATTTTCTTGCATTGGACCGCAGCTAGGTATATCGCATCCTCGGTACATGCGGTCTCCACTTACATCCTCTGATGATGAATCCCACATAATTGTAAGCGAATCTTACATCCACCGGTTGGGTGTAGACTTGAAGACATACTTCAAGTCTCCGCGTACATCGTACGGGTTAGGCAAAAGATGTGCGTCTAACTTTAAAAACTGTCGCATTAATGGCCCTTCGCTCATTTTCAACTTCTATTCAATTTTCATACTGCCGTACTCTAACGGAACTATCCACCTACCCTCTTCTAAAGATCATTCTCTAGCTTATAAATTATCACACTAAAGCTTCATGTTAGCATTTCCAACCAGTAATAGTTTGTTGATACCAGAACAATCGGGATATCGGGAAGGTCATTATTGTGAAACCGCGTTGAATTTGGTATTAGCGAAGTGGAAAAATAACTTGGAGTGTAAAGATACGATTGTTGCTGTTTCTTTGGATCTTAAACGCGCTTTTGAAACAATTTCTAGGCCCTTACTGTTAAGATCAATCAAGCGCTTTGGAATTTCGAGTACTGCATATAAATGGTTTGAAAGCTATTTGTCTGACAGAACTCAACGGACTGTTTTTAATGATTCTGTTTACAGTCCCGTCGGGAATAACCTTGGAGTGCCCCAGGGAAGTGTATTAGGGCCCCTGCTATTGATTATGTATATTAATGACTTGCGAAATGTTTTACGATTTTGCGACATTATTCTATTTGCAGATCATACTGTGTTATTCATTGCAGCTAAGGACTTAGATGATGCCGTTTTACACTTGAATGAAGATTTGCGTTCTCTAAGTAGATGGTTGAAGTACAAGCAGTTGAAATTGAATACAAGCAAAACTTAATTGATGGTAATTTCACGGAATCGAGTAAATGCGAACGTCTCTGTTGTAATTGATGATGAGACTATTGATCGCGTTCGGGAGATTTAATATCTTGGCGTGATTATTGATGACACACTTAAGTTCAACTCTCACATTGACAATGTCATCAAGAAAATTGCCAAGAAGTATGGAATTCTATGTCGCCTGAAAAACGATTTAACTATTGCCAGTAAAATACAGCTATACAAATCAATCATCTCTCCTCATCTAGACTTTTGCTTTTCCATTTTATTCCTGGCCAATGCAACACAAATATCGAGATAACAGCGCTTGCAGAATAAAATAATGCTTTTGATTTTGAGATGTAATAGATTCACTTCCTCAACTTTGATGCTAGACGCCTTACAATGGTTGTCGGTGAAGCAAAGAATTGTATATTTGACTATGGTGTTCATTTTTAAAGTAGTTAACGGTTTGCTGCCTCGATATTTGTGTGATCGAATTGAAAGAGGAAGTGACTTTCATAGATATAATACTTGAAACGCGGATGAAATAAGAACACCACCTTTCTTGACTTGTGCTTCACAAAATTCATTATATTATAAAGGAATAAATGTTTTCAATTAGATGCCTAGACACATTAAACGTGCAACAACATTAGCAGAATTTAAAAGACACTGCATTTCACACGTCAAAACTGTCTTTTTAACAGTTATCCAGTGATTTTTTTTATGAATTGACAAATTATGTATCTTGACGAAGTTATCTCTAACGGATTATTTTATATGGATAGCTGTCATAACGACTTTTTTCAATAATTATTGTAGCACTGCGAAAACTATTTCTGTTTGCCTCGATGGTGATGATGGATTTTTAATATTTGATTTTATAGTAGATTAATTAAAAAACAGTAGTCTACAAAGGTTTGAGCCTCGCGCGCGTATTACGGATATAGAGGACTGAATTTAACATTTGATAAAAAAAAAATGCAATTTTGAAGCTTATTTGAAAGATACCTTGAGTTAGTAGTAAGTTTTCTGGCAAATGTTAGGGGTTCGTGAGCATTCCTGACATTGCTGAAAATTATGATAGCATCAGATTGCGGGGTTACTAGTGTAATAGGATGCTTTGTTGATTGTTCATTAACTCTTGATTGCTTGTAATACTTATGAATATTTTAGGTGGTCAAAAAAGCAAGAGGAGGACGCCTGAGCTTTTCCACATTTATATCACTGCGAAGCAACAGTTAACTCTAGATGGAATTTATATCTATATTTATTATAAAATGTCATATTTAATTATCTTAAAGATAAATCGTCCAGCTCAAACCTTTGTAGGGGTAAAAGGTGGGACCATCGTTATCATTCTTGATCTGGACAGATGCAGCACCTAATCTTCAAAACCATACTGATCCAAACCTGAGCTGGTAAATATCACGGTCGTCATTTGACAATGAGAAAATGGCTTTATTTTCATTTAAAAATGTTCAAGCACTCATGAGAATAATTCTTATGCGGTTTTGATATCAACATTTCTTATTTATTTAGATGAATTATAGCAAGCAACCGTATGTAATCAGTAGAGTGAATATATTATCAAGATTTCCTCAGAACTACCAACAGTAATAGCAATAAATGAGCTTATAATTACGATGAACACAACACTATCTCATTCTGTCTTGACAAAAAATTCGATGAGATTTTGAAGAAAATCTCTATCTCTTCTCATACAATGATAGTGACAGAAGTATCTCTGTAAATATCGCGTGAGATCTTTCATTGAAATTGAAATTTGCCAGCCCTGCCAAACATCAACCAACACATTTATTCCTGAGTAGACTTCCTCGTGACTCAAAAAGCTATTACTACGATCATGAAAAACATTGTATGACAGATATAGCCTACAGACAATGCCGGATAAATAATGAAGTACAGAGTCGTAAATTCCATAACCCACTTAAGCGCGGACACACGACTTCATACAACCCACCACCCACCACCACTATTCCTTAAAATCATCCAGCACTTACTTTGCAGAGCCCACAGCTGTGGCCGGCCCACCATACTCTGCCACAACGCTTCCAGTTGCAGGTCACATGTTGTCAAATTCTCCGGACTCCTGTCAATTAGCTGCGTCAGGTTTGTCAAAATTTCTTCTGCCCCTGGAAAACTGCCAATCCAATTCGGTACGTCCGGCGGCAATTCCGTACTAAGCACCACCGATGTGCCAAAAGCGACACCCACAATCGCAACAATCACAATCACTGCAGCAGTCATTTGTGTTACATTACACCCCGTATCTCTAAAGCACTACTTGCACGCCCGGTGACTCTCGATCAACTACTGTCCATTCAAGCCGGTTCCGATTGAGATTATGTACCTCCCAAACGACCGGTAGGCACTACAATAGTCAGTGCAGTGTTTGATCACTGATAGAGCACTGATTACAGCCACGACGTCGATGGCTAAAGTGTGCTTTGCAATTTTCTGACGCGATAGTTTCGCAATCAATGATTCTTTTAATTTGATTTAGAATGTGCAGGTAGTTCACCTTTCGTCGACTCATCGTCTGCAAATAATATAGCACGTGCACTGTGCGACAACTATTTTATCAAACAAAAACAAATTCTACATCAGTTGAACGGTGTAATGCAGCTTCTGTCAAGTGGTTGATAGATATTCTATGTTTGCATTGTGATACTCATTGGCTCGAATTGATTAGTCATGGTGCGCTATTTAAATAACTATAATACGGTTATCGAGTGCCACCGATCATCGGCCGATTAGCAGAATATCGAGATTATGCTGCTTTAAAATCTGGCACAAACAGGTCAATCGATAAGGCTTCATAAAAATTCAGCTGCCTCATCCTGAACACGGTGACAAGCAATCTTTTCAGCACGAATTCCTCTCATCGGCGGCGGCTTATTTGCTTGCAGACGGCGATGATTTATTTATAGAGCCATCAAAGATGACAACACGCGCGCACTAGGCTCGCCTCATTCGTGTCGGGTTTGTTGCGTGCTGGGAAATTTTATGCGGTGGTTGAAATTTTATTGCCCACCTCTTTTTCACCAACCAGCAACTTTTGTCCGTGCGTGCGACGTCCGTGGTAGCTGATAAGTCAAAACGAACGCTGGCTGCATCTGATGGGTGAGATCGTTTTCACACCGATAGTGTTGAGTAGAACCGGGTGCAGGATTTGGGACATGATGTTTATCTTGGCTTTCTGGCTGCTTTCGGGGGCGGTGTGACTTCTGGGTAAAACACGGGTCCTGTTTGCTTGGGAGGATGATGCAGTTTTGCGATAACATTGTTGCATGTTGCGCTTTCCGTGTAGCTGCACGTTGCCGGATTTGACTGCTACTCACATGTGTCGGACGGTATGAGAATCATAAACATAAGGATCCTTGGTAGGACATGTAGATAAATAGATAGATTCTTACAATGGAAGAAGGGCTGTTATCTGTTACGTCCTAACTGAATCTTAGGGCCAGTTAAAGATTTCCATTTAAGGAAGTCCAAAAAAATATATTCTTGGAGCTATGCTCCACTTTTATTCAGTGATCGGTTAAGACTAATTTACAAATTCAACTTATGCTACGAAGTTAGTTCTTGGTTAGTATCGAGTGTGGGAACAATGCGGGTGTTTATTTGTTTCTGCAAATGCTGCTAATGCGTTCTGGTGATTCTCCTGCTGGGTGGTCTGGTGACATCATGCTATCGGTGATCGTCGTGATTCCAGCGAAAGTGATCCAATCTGACTATCGTCTGGCTTGGCATACAATTAGCTGATTCGGCTAATCGATGATAGTGTTTATTGTTTGGGATCTGGTGTGATGGTGGGAATGTGCTAAATAATGAAGCAGGTCGCGTTGTTACTAACTCCTCCCCCTTTAAGTATCTTTGTCCTTTAAGTTACATATGGAGGGATCTTAGTGGTGCGAGTGTATCAAAAAATGCTTGAAGCTCCTATTTCCGTTCTTCTGATAGTTCTTCTGGATTGCTGCTAAGCGACTTGCTTTCTGTTAATATTGATGATGGCTCCAGCTCCTTTATCGTGATGGTTTCCGGTTCTTTGTTGAATTTGACAGTTAAGGTAGAATTTGATTTCCGTCTGAAAAAGTACCAAAAGAATGCTATTGAACTAATGATCATAATTACTGTTGAGAGTCCAAAGTATCCGAATAAGTTGAGTTTCCAGCTCAAGGAGTTGTTTTCTAGCTTCAACAGTTGTATTTTCTCACGGTGTTCCATAGTTAAATTTTGGATGTATTCGACAGGTGGGATGTCTATAACGTGAATCTCGTCCGCTCGTAGTCCTGTGGTCGGGAAGTATGGTTTTCCGGGTAAGGCCATTTCGTAGTTTGAATAGAGTTCAGCGGTTAGGCTGGCTAGAGTTAGTGCAGTTAGACGTAACTTCCACGACGCACAGTGGTGCCAAGGGTATCAAAACACGCGCTTTTTTATTTACGGTGAAATGGATGATTAAAGGTACTATGTGTCTTCTGAGAAGTTTCTCGGGTACAACACTCCTTATTATGGTAAAAGAAAATTAAAGATTAATCCACCTAAAAGTGAGATGCAAAATTTATTTTTTTAGTATGATGAGATACAAAACAATTGTGTTCGGCGAAGCTGTAGTGAACACTACTGTAAACAACTTTGCTGAAAACTGAAACTTTCTAGTTCTTATAGATGCTGAGATATAAAGGTTACTTTGTGGAGACATCGTTAAAATCAATTTTGTATCTGTAACTTTTTCTACAATATTTTTACTTGTTTGGCATGTTGTACAAAGATGTTAGAAATATCAAATTACATATCTTTTTCGAAGACTGCAAATTGTTATCATTAATATTTGAAAAGTTATTTACATTTTTTGGTTGACAATTACCCAAATTCCAATACCAATAACTTCTAAACGGGCAAAAACGAGTAGGCCATTCTTTGAGCAATTGAAAGTACACAGTTCGAAAAAGAAGTGTAAATTTCTGTTCAGTATGATGCACATAAATGGAGCGTCACATATCATATAAGTTTACATTATATATCATGTAAAGTTCTGAGACATTTCATGCAATGTAGCAAATATTGTATACAAAAGCCCATTGTTGTAAACAACATTGTTTACAAGTTGCTCGATTGCGTGAAATGAAATACAAGTTTACGTGAATGAATGTTTACATCACTATTAAAATTCAGAATTTTTATCTGTGTACAAGAAAATGCAATAAAATAGTGAAGAAACCAGACCGTCCCCACGTGACCCTTAACCGAAATACTAGCATTGAAACTTGTCACTTTTCAGAATTTGAAATGGCGATTTTGTGAAACCACGGAACTGCTATCGAGTAGATGTGAAAAGAGGCATACACATGGCTATCCAAGCAACCTGGGTTATTTCTAGTGACTAACAAAATGACTCGGGATCGAAACCAGACAAACCCAAGCGACCCTTGACTGAATCGCTTATGTACTTTAAATATTTTTCGATTTTGTCAATAAACAATACCAAAATCTTTCATGTTTAATGTTTATTACGTTCCGATTCAAATTGTACGAATCTCAAAGAGCGCTTACAGTTTCCTCTTCGTCGATATCACTGTTTTCGCCGTTGTCATCTGTGATGGCCAAAAGTTGCAGAGCATCCCCGGAGCACACCTCACTCTTGTTTTTCGGTAGTTCCCTCATGTTGGAACAAGTGCACCAACAAGAACGAACAGTTCGAAACTATCGTGAAACTGGCTATGCATTATGGCGTCTAAACCACTATGCATAGTCACATGGAACGCTTGCTCCTTAAGAGCAAAAACCATCGAGCTTGCGGACTTCCTCCGCAAGCATACCATCGACATGGGCCTCCTCACCGAGACCCATCTCAAGTCTGGCGACAGTTGCTGGTTGCCGGACCACAAGATCATTCGGCTTGATCGTACCAGCTACAGAGGGGGTGGTGTTGCGATCATCGTCAGAAAAGGGATAAAATGCCGCAGTCTGCTCTATATCCACACCTCTATCATCGAGGTCCTTGGTGTGGAGGTGGGGTCGGTGACGGGATACGTCCAGTTCATCGCCGTCTACTGCCCTCGACAGTGTGCCGCCAGCAGCGTACTAGCGACTAAATTCAAGAAAGACCTGTCCACCATCACCCGTACCGGTTCCCGCTTTGTTGTTGGAGGAGATCTGAATGCTCGCCATGAAGCCTGGCAGAACTACCAGCAGAACCAGAACGGTCGTCTGCCGTTCGACCATTCGCAACATGGGCTGTACTCCGTTTGGTTCTCGGACGAGCCAACATTCATCTCACCAGCGGGCAACCCATCGACGCTAGACCTGTTTCTTACAAATACCGGCTTGTCCAAGCGGGTAGCCTTGAACGAACTCAGCTCCGACCATCAACCGGTGGTGGCTGAACTGGGCTACAACGTAGCCCCTACTCCAAGCCTGCGCAAGGACTACCATCGCGTAAACTGGGCCCAGTTTGGACGCGTGGTAGACAGGCACATCATCGACAACCCGCCGCTTGACTCCGTGGAGGACATCGACCGAGCGTTGGAGGGACTCCACCAAGCCATAACCGTGGCTGACGAGGCGTGCGTCCGACGAGTTCCTGTTAGGGGTAAGTTTATTGCCATTGATTACCACACCCAACTATTGATTCGACTGAGAAATGTTCGTAGACGCCAGTTCCAAAGCATCGGAGATCTAGCGTGGAAACATGAAATGGCCGATCTGAACAAGGAGATTGCTTCCAGAATGGTCTCACTCCCGAACGAAAGTTTCGGGCGGCTCATCCAGAATCTGGACGACCGCTCTAGATCATTCTGGAAGATTGCCAAGGTCCTGAAGACGCACCCCAAACCCATTCCTCCACTCAAAGATGAAAATGATGACGATCGGATCATAATCACCCCACAGGAGAAAGCAAATGCGATTGGTGAGCATAGTCGCACTTGCTTGGCTTCAACATCCAAAGTTCGCTCGAAGTTCAGGTTGAGCAATGTGTATTCAACCTTGATTCCTCCCCTTGTGCCATCCCTCCGGAGGATAGAAAAACAGTGGAACAGATTTGCTCAGCGCTGAAATGCACCAAAAACATGAAGGCCCCCGGGTTCGACGGAATATTCAACCTAGTGTTGAAAAGTCTCAGCATGAAGGTTCACTCTCTGCTGGCTGCTGTCTTCAACAGATGCTTGGAACTACACTACGTTCCAAGTATCTGGAAGACAGCGAAAATCATACCTATTCGCAAACCCGTGAAGGACCCAATGCTAGCTTCAAGCTACAGACCGATCAGCCACCTTTCAGCGCTGAGCAAATTGTTCGAGAAACTTATTCTCAATCGTTTGCTCAAGTTTGTGGAAGAACACAACATTCTCCTACCGGAACAGTTCGGGTTCAGAAAGGGGCACTCAACAAATCACGGGTAATGAATAACATCCGAAGTAACAAAGCTGTATCCAAGTCCACAGTCATGGCATTGTTAGACGTTGAGAAAGTGTTTGACAATGTCTGGCACAATGGGCTTGTATACAAGCTTTGTAACTTCAACTTTCCTTTGCATCTTGTTAAAATCACGCGTAACTACCTTCAGAAAAGGTCGTTCAGGGTATCGTTGAATGGTTGCAATTCAAGTACATTTTCCATCCCAGCAGGTGTTCCGCAAGGAAGTCTGTTGGGCACTTTGCTATACAGCAATTACACTTCCGACATTCCTCCCATAGGAGACGGTTGCGTGTTCTACCTGTTCGCAGATGATACCGCAATCCCGTCCAGGGTAGGATGCCTCGCGAAATAACAAACAAGCTCCAACGATGCCTTGACGCCTTTACTGATTATGCCACCACGTGAAAAATCTAAATCAATGCCTCCAAAACACAAACAATCATGTTCCTCCATCGGCAATCACCCAAACTAAAACCGGCTCTCTCTTGTAACCTATCTCGGGATGTTGTTCGATGAAAAGCTCCTCTTCCGTTCGCATGTAGAGAAAACTGTAGTCAAGTGTTCTGCCTTGGTTAGGTGTCTGAATCCACTGATTTGCCGCAGATCCCGCCTCTCAAGGGTGAACAAACTGGCTGTCTACAAACAAATAATAGCACCTCCGATCCTCTACGCAGCTCCGGTGTTTACATTACAACCAGGTTTATGCAGAAATGCAATACATCATAACATGCTTTAATAAGCAATTTGTATATAGTAGGTTAGGTGTATATTAGACTGATGCAAAATTTGAAATTTTCTCTCCACAGTATTCAAATGGTTTCAAATCGGATCCTGATTAGCCTCCGAAAGTTTAAACTCATTTGACTTGGCACAAACCATTTGAAGTTTATATGGAAATCACTATGGGAAAACAAAACTTTTTGTTCATTGTCTTCTAGCCTTTTCACATATTGTACTATTAGCAAATTCTATTGCTATTCTTATGGAAATTTTTATCAGCTACAACTTTGCAGAAAATAGTTTTTCAGCCAAACGTCAAATTAAATAGTTATTAATTGTTTAAGAGATTGATAATCTTATGGCAAGATTAAGCAACTGTATTGTGGGCAACACTGTATTCTGCAGAGTGACATAGTAGCCATATTTTTTTCCTCTATTTTACGCGCCATAAACACCAATGTTGCCTGCTGAACAGTTGATTGAGCATAATCATAAGACATCAGTGACTTGAATCATTAATAATTTGTGTTCCTTACATTTGATCGAAAAGTGGTCTTCAAAGTTGTAGCTGAAAAAATGTTCAACAAGCTCAGCTATCACTTTTTAAAGTAGAGTGAACTGGTGAATTTTGAAGAAGATATGAACCGAAATTATGGTTTCCCTATAGTAATTCCCATATAAACTTCAAATGGTTTGTGCCAAGTCAGTTTCTCACTAAATGAGTTCAAATTTTGGGAGGCTAATCAGGGCCCAATTTGGAACCGTTTGAGCACTATGGAGCGAAAATTTCAAATTTTGCATCAGTCTAGTGTATATAGTAGTTACAGGTTAATTGTAGTTGTAAATAGTAGTCATAAGTAGTCTCCTTTTTCAAATTCTAAACAAACCAATCCCACCAAGGTGGTAATACTCTTATAACAGGCCTGATAGGACTAGGACCTGTAAATAATAATTAAAATTTCAAATGTACTAAAGTTGAAAAGACGCATCTGTGTCACTTGATAATCCATACATGTAAACCAAACAAATACAAGAAATAAAGATCATTTAAAGTACTGCCTCTGCTCATTACCGCTTCGAACGGCGTGGCACCTTCACAACCAGCGATGGGGTGGATCTCGTTTAACTAAACCGAAACGCGGAAAAATGCAAAACTATTCATTTGACGTATAAAATTCATGCGTACACACCACCGAGCAGCTCAGCAATCTATTTTGCTGGATCTCAGTGAAAAATTTGCCGAGATTCAGTTAACAAACGAGAATTATGCCGAGATCTCAGTAAAAATAAATGCCGAGCCTGCTCGGTGATGTCAATCTCAGCGAAAAAAATCTAAGAGTGTACTTCTGAGTGGATTCTGTTTATGTGTGATCAAATGAAAATCGTGTGAAATATCACATTAAATTTGTGTAAATTGTTTTGAGTGAACCATAACCTAAGCATTGAAATACTTGCAAAATTTAAGATTTAGTATAATAGTCAAAAATGCACGACAAACATCAATTTTGCGTGGCTCTACGTAATACTGTGGTCGTGTCTAGGACACAACCCTTTAATTTTTTAAATCCATAAAATTTATTTTGAACAAAATTTCGTCGAAATTATTTTTTATCAGGCACATTTATTCTATGGAGTTTTTTTTTTTAACTATTAATTAGGTCAAACACATTATAATTTTTATAATTCTTATGTGTTTTTAATATTAATGTACTAGATTTTTTTTTATGAAATTACTGTATAGGAAGGATCTTACCATTTTAGCTTAGTCTTATTATAAGGACAATTGATCTAAATTCGTTGATTTTTATTTACATTTGTATTCAAACAATTTATGCTAACAACCTGTATCAAAGGTATCCTTTTTTATTAGTTACAAAATTTGGAAAACATATTACCAATTCCACGCCAAATCGGTCAGTCACCAAACTTGACTATCTTCGATCTGGATGATACATGGCACATATTTTCAGTATGATAGACCAAGTATTTTCCGCAGGAGAGAAGACCCTTTTGACTCAAGGGTATTTTTTGAAAAGGGCCTATGTGTTTTTGCACACATACTTTAAAAAAAAATGTAGTTCGAAAACAGTTGGTTGTAGAAAATATTTACTAAGAAGGAGTTGTAGGAAACTAATAAGGCTTTACGAAAAAATATATACGGATTTTTTTTTCGTTTTTTTACAAATTTTTTTTTTAAATAAACCCAAAAATTCAAATAACACAAACAACGTATTTTTGATTTTTTTTTTTTTATTTTTTTTTAATAAAAACTTGAATAGAAAGCAGAAGTTTTGAAAACAACTCCGGGATGGACAAACTTTTAATAAAAAAGTTTTTCTAAGAGCAACTTTTAAGGCATTTTTGAAACTTTCATTATTAACGGCAAAATGCTCAGTTTGATGTCAGTATATAATTATAAAAATCATTTCAAACGATAATGCTCATATCGATAAACTTCCTATACAGCAATTCCATAGAAAAAAGTTATAGTGGGTCTTAGAATTTCATGAAAATTGGTATAGTTCTTCCTTATCAAAAAATATTAGACTCGTATTTTTTTATTGCGCCATTAGGCTGACCATTTCCGTGTTAGGGTGGTCCAAAAAATCATTTTTTTTTCAAAAATGTCTTTTCAAAAATTTATAACGGATACCACTGCGTCCTAGCAAGAAGTCAGGTCGACTTGTTTCGCGCTCCGTTGTTTTGGAAGTTTTCTCGGTATTCGCTTGATATAAATTATCAGTTTTTTCTCACTACGTGACTCCTGGCATAGTTCCCGGTAAATTGATCGAAAAGTGAGTTTTTTTTAAGTAGAAAGTGTCATTTTCGGAACGATTAATCCGTGCTATTGGTAATTCGCAAACCAATTTGGGCATCATCGTTGCGTGGTCACGCATACCCGCTTACGTATCATCATCATCGAGTGTGAGCACCCGTTTCTACATCTACATCGTTCATCAATCATCGTGCGCCTGTGTGCGCTGAGTACCGAGCCTCGATCAAGTGCACCACAACGAAGGTCATCCACGCAGCGCGTCTCTTCCAGCCATCTGTGTAAACGCCTACACATATAACGCCCGGTGGTAGTAGTATAGGATTATCAGATAAGTTTTTGTTTTTTTCTTGTTTCTTTTCCTCCCCCATTAGTTAAATTTTCATTTTGTATTTCTGTGTTTGTAGTGTTTTCTGTGTATTGTGTCTGTGCGTTCAGTGGGAGAGCGTTTTGCGCTCCCACTAGTTGAACAAAATGGATGTTCTGTCAGAAGACGACATGGATGACCATTCATCTAAGAAAAATGATGATGTCATCCCTGGTTCGTCGTCTCAGTCTGTCAATGGGCAGGCTGAGAAAAACTCCAGATTGCGGGCCTACCCGAATGACTCGACTGGCCCATGGGTTGTCTATTTTCAGCCCAAAAACAAACCCTTGAATGTTGTTCAGATATCTGATGATCTGACAAAGCGATTCTCTGCCGTGACCGAAATAACGAAGGTTAGGCACAACAAACTTCGTGTGACCGTCGCTAACCTGAAACAGGCTAATGAAATTGCTGTTTCCCAGTTTTTCACACTGGTATATAGGGTGTACATTCCAGCCTCTGATGTGGAGATCGAAGGCGTGGTCACTGAGGCGAGCCTGAACCCCGAGATACTGGAGAAGCAAGCGGTTGGCCGATTCAAGAACCCCTTGCTTCCTCCGGTAAAGATACTGGCCGTTCATAGAATGAAGTCAGTATCGCTCAGCGAGGGTAAAAAGAGTTTTACCCCCACAGACTCGTTTCGGGTGACCTTTTCTGGATCTGCCCTTCCTCAATACATCGAGCTGGGAAAACTTCGTCTTCCTGTGCGGTTGTTTGTACCTCGGGTCATGAACTGCCAGAATTGTAAGCGGTTGGGACATACGGTCTCCCACTGCGGCAACAAGGCACGCTGCTCCACATGCGGGGAGAAGCATGAGGATGGCGCCTGCGCAGCTACTGCACCAAAATGCGTGTACTGCAATGGAACTCCTCCTCATGCTCTCTCGTCGTGCCCGGCGTACAAACAGCTCGGGGACAAAATGAAACGCTCCCTTAAGGAACGTTCCAGGCGGTCTTTTGCAGAAATGCTTAAGACAGCCAAGCCATCGACCAACGAAACAAATCCCTTCGCTCTTTTGTCAGACGACGAGTCTGGCTCTGACTTGGCTGAGGAGGGAGTTTCTTTCAGTTTTCCGGAAGGTTCTGCCCGGAAACGAAAACGCATCCGTTCGCGGAAAGTTGCAGATCAAGAACCCCAAATCAGCTTGCCCAAATCAAGGAGTGGTGGAAAAAAGGAGACTTCTACTCCTCCTGGATTCCGCAGAACTGATTATACCCAGGATTTTCCACCTCTTCCGGGGACATCCAAAACCCCTGATGCCCAAATTTTAAGAATAGAAACCCCTTCTTCATCTGGGCTGTTCTCATTTGATGACATTGTGGACGGTATTCTCAAATACCTCAACATTTCTGATCCTCTGAAAAGCATTGTCCTCACATTGCTTCCCACTGTGAAATCCTTCTTGAAGCAATTGACTTCAAAATGGCCCCTTCTTGCAGCTATCATCTCCTTCGATGGATAATTTTCCAAACGAGGTCGGGGATTTGATCACTGTTCTACAGTGGAATTGTCGAAGTCTTATTCCGAAATTAGATTCGTTCAAGTATTTAGTCCATAACAATAATTGCGATGCATTTGCCCTCTGTGAAACATGGCTCTCTTCAGAAATTGATCTCCCTTTTTTTGATTTTAACATTATTCGATTGGATCGTGAGGATTCACGTGGAGGAGGGGTACTTTTGGGGATCAAAAAGTGCCATTCCTTCTATAGAGTGAATCTTCCCGAATTCCCCGGTATTGAAGTTGTAGCATGTCAGGCTACCATTAAAGGTAAGAGCCTTTGTATTGCTTCTGTATATATTGCTCCTAGAGTCTCTGTTAATCGCAAACAACTTTTCGACATATGTGCGGTACTTCCCGCTCCATGGTTGATCATGGGAGATTTTAAGTCCCACGGTACAGGCTGGGGGGAGCTGTACGATGATAACCGTTCTACTTTGATTTATGATCTCTGCGACAACTTCAACATGACAATACTTAACAATGGAGAAGTAACACGTTTGGCTGGTCCATCCTCGAATGGTAGCAGATTAGACCTCACCTTTTGCTCTAATTCACTATCGTTGGATTGCACTTGGCATGTAATCCAGGATCCGCACGGTAGTGATCATCTGCCGATCAAAATTTCGATTGCCAGTGGGTTCAACTCGTCAGAATCCGTTAACGTCGCGTATAATCTAACCCGTAACATTGATTGGACTAAGTTCCAATCCGCGATAGACGATACAGTATCGTCAGTGGAAGAGCTTCCGCCGTTGGAGGAATATAATTTCCTCTCTAATCTCATCGTCGACAGCGCACTTCAAGCTCAAACACGACCGGTGCCGCGATCGTCAATTCGTAAGAAAACACCATCGCTCTGGTGGGATCAACAATGCACGGAGGTTTACCGTAAAAAGTCCGACGCGTTTAAACTTTTTCGGAAACGCGGAACACGCGAGCATTTCGACGCATACACATCTCTTGAACGCGAACTCAAGAGCCTCATCAAGGCCAAAAAACGGGGTTACTGGCGGCAGTTTGTAGACGGATTGTCGCGCGAAACGTCTATGAATACGCTTTGGAGTACGGCGCGAAGAATGCGTAACCGGTCTACTAACAACGAAAGCGAGGAATGCTCGGATCAATGGATTCTTAAATTCGCGCGAAAAGTGTGTCCGGATTCCGTGCCGTCGCAGTTGATTCCTCGCGAAACCGCGAATTCGGTAGACGAAATCAGTCACCCTTTTTCAATGGTCGAACTTTCACTCGCTCTCCTTTCGTGTGGCAATTCTGCCCCGGGATCTGATAGAATCAAGTTCAACTTGCTGAAAAACCTCCCAGACGTCGCTAAGAGGCGCATGTTGAACTTGTACAATCAGTTCTTGGAGCTCAATATTGTTCCCGACGATTGGAGACGAGTAAGGGTGATAGCCATTAAAAAGCCTGATAAACCCGCGTCGGATCACAATTCGTATCGGCCCATCGCGATGCTGTCGTGTATTCGGAAATTGATGGAGAAAATGATCCTTTTTCGCCTCGACAAATGGGTTGAGACGAACCACTTTCTTTCAGATACTCAATTTGGTTTCCGTAGGGGTAAGGGAACGAATGACTGTCTCGCGTTGCTTTCCTCGGAAATTCAGTTGGCTTTTGCTAAGAAAGAGCAAATGGCTTCTGTGTTCTTGGATATCAAGGGGGCTTTTGATTCAGTATCCGTTGAAGTTCTTTCAGAGAAACTCCACGCTTGTGGATTGTCTCCATTAATGAATAATTTTTTGTACAATTTGCTGTCAGAAAAACATATGAGCTTTTCTCATGGAAACTCTACAGCTTTTCGATTTAGCTACATGGGTCTCCCCCAAGGCTCATGTTTAAGCCCCCTTTTGTACAATTTCTACGTTAGAGAAATTGACAACTGTCTTAGTGACAATTGCACGTTGAGACAACTTGCAGATGATGGCGTAGTGTCTATCACAGGGCCAAAAGAGGTTGACCTGCAAAGACCCTTACAGGATACCTTGGACAATTTGTCTACTTGGGCTATTCAGCTAGGTATCGAATTCTCCACGGAGAAAACTGAGTTGGTCGTTTTTTCTAGGAAGCATAGCCCAGCACAACCGAAGCTTCAACTTTTGGGTAAACCGATCACTCATTTCATGTCTTTCAAATATCTCGGGGTCTGGTTCGATTCCAAATGCACCTGGAGATCCCACATTGAGAATCTGAAGCGGAAATGCCAACAAAGGATCATTTTTCTCCGTACAATTACCGGAACGTGTACAGGACAACGGTTTTATCGGTTTTAGAATACGGTAGTTTTTGTTTCCAGTCGGCAGCTAAAACGCACATCATCAAACTGGAACGGATCCAGTATCGTTGTCTTCGTATCGCGTTAGGATGCATGCACTCGACTCATACTATGAGTCTCGAAGTGCTGGCGGGCATGTTGCCACTATCCGTCCGTTTTTCAGAGTTATCTCTGAGGCTCCTCACCCGTTGCGAAGTAATGAACCCACTGGTGATCGAAAATTTTGAGAAGCTTCTGGAGCTAAATCCTCAAACATGTTTTATGACTTTGTACTACCTATATTTAACACAGGATGTCAGCCCTTCAAGAAATATTCCCAATCGTGTAGTCTTCTCCGATTTCGGCAATTCAGTTAATTTTGATTTATCTATGACGCAGGAAATCCGTGGAATTCCAGAGCATCATCGTCCTATGATTGCTCCGTCATTATACGCTGCAAAGTTTGGCCATATTGATTCTGCAAGAACGTTTTTCACAGATGGATCTCTAATAGAGGAGTCCGCTGGTTTTGGTGTATTTAATGAATTTCATAGCGCCTCTCGAAAACTTGAAGCTCCTTGTTCTGTGTATGTGGCTGAACTGGCAGCAATTCACTACACTTTGGAAACTATTGCTTCACTTCTTCCAGCCCACTACTTTATTTTTACGGATAGTCTCAGTTCTGTCGAGGCTATCCGTTCCATTAGGCCGGTAAAGCACTTCTCGTATTTTCTCTTGAAAATACGAGAACTGCTTAGTACTTTATCCGTGCGCTCTTTCATCATCACCTTCGCGTGGGTCCCTTCGCATTGCTCAATTTTGGGCAATGAGAAGGCGGATTCACTTGCGAGGGTGGGCGCTATGGAAGGCGACATTTATGATCGACAGATCGCCTATAGTGAATTTTTCTCTATTTATCGTCAGCAGTCGCTCGTTAGCTGGCAACATCAATGGAGTGAAGGGAGCTTGGGACGATGGCTACATTCAATTATCCCTAAGGTGTCGAAGTTTGCATGGTTCAAAGGGTTGGACTTGAGTCGAGACTTCATACGCGTGATGTCTCGTCTCATGTCCAATCACTATTGTCTAAACGCTCACTTGTTCCGTGTGGGGTTGGGAGACAGCAATCTCTGTGAATGTGGACAAGGTTACCAGGACGCTGATCACATCCTTTGGTCTTGTGCGGAGTATCGTGGAGTCAGATCACATTTTTATGATTCCCTTCGGGCTCGAGGTAGACAACCTAATGTTCCAGTTCGGGATATTTTGGCTAGACGCGATCTGGAGTTTATGAAACTCATATATGTTTACTTTAAGGATATTAACCTTAGATTGTAAGTTTGATTAACCTTGTGTTTAGTTTGTATTTTGTACGTGTGGGGGTTTTTTTTTCAATGTTTGTTTTCAAGATGAATAGAAATAATTTCATGCTTTAGGATTAATTAAATAGTTGTATCGTAAACCACATTTCAAACCTCCTTCTTCCCTTTTCCCATCCAAAAAATTGTAAATCTCCACTAACCTCGAGACAACCGCGAGTACTCGGTCCAGTTCCTTTAACTTTAAATTTAAGACAGTAATAATGTATACCACAAAGGATAACTCGGCTCTGTAAAGTTTATTCGATTGAGCCTGTACAAATAAAGTAATTATAAAAAAAAAAAATTTATAACTTCTGAACCTCTTGACCGATTTTTACGATTGACCCTGTTTTAATGTAGTTTTAAGAACAATTATGAAACACTCAGAGATATTTGATTTTGTAGGAAAAAAAATATGTTACAAATGCTTTTTCTTGATTTTCACTGCGAGGGTCTTCAACAACTTCTTATTTTAGTATTTTTAATTGAAAGATCATTTAATTTTACATAACATATCAAAAAATTAGCGATGTCGGAGCAGCAGTTTTGAAGATACAATTTTTTTAAAATAAAAAATTATTGTTCCGCAATATATGCACCACACGTGCATGGAAACGATGAAGACGCAAGGTAGTTCACAATGCGTCTCCATCGAGTCACAGCAGCTGTGACTAATGAAATCTATGAGTAACTTACAAGCTGGGTGCAACATTCAGTTCAACCTGCGGGCCGTCCATAAACCACGTAGACCAAGTTTTAAACATTGCAGATCCTACCTCCCCCCTCGTATACTTTACTTACGAGCGTATACTGTGGCTGGACTCCCCTCCCCCATTGAAGTCTTCGTGGCTTTAAAACAGGCCCCAGTTTGACATTATTAATTTTGGTATCAAAATTCTGGGAGAAGTACTTAAATGCTACAAATAATGACGAGGTCGAAGAAAACTAAGTAAAACATGAAGCATTTATTTTCTTTAATTACAATTTCACACATTTTTCTTCCGTTGAAAATGAATACCGTTTGACAATAATATACTTTTCGTTTTGAGGCTTAAAACTATGGAATGGCTGTGTCCCCGAAATTTTGTATTTTTGATATGTTATGTAAAATTAAATGATCTTTCAATTAAAAATACTAAAATAAGAAGTTGTTGAAGACCCTCGCAGTGAAAATCAAGAAAAAGCATTTGTAACATCGGTCAAGAGGTTCAGAAGTTATAAATTTTTGAAAAAAGACATTTTTGAAAAAAAATGATTTTTTGGACCACCCTAACACGGAAATGGTCACCCTAATGGCGCAATAAAAAAATACGAGTCTAATATTTTTTGATAAGGAAGAACTATACCAATTTTCATGAAATTCTGAGACCCACCATAACTTTTTTCTATGGAATTGCTGTATATGTAACAGTTTTCGAGATATTTCAAATTTACTTTCATCATAATCATTTTTTTTGTAGAAAATATGCCCTTTTCATAAGTTATACGTGATTGTCCATCAAATATGATAAGTTTTGCAAGATATGCATGTACTTACCTTCAACTTACCCTTGCACCAATTGACTATTGGAAAATTGGTTTTAAACTTATAAGATAAATAAGATAAATAAATGAAATACCCATGCGTTTTTATTTGCATCTTACATTTATTACTTTCGATCGTCTTTAATAATAATAATTTGTACATAAACCTTTTCGTTGGATATATTTTTATTTGATGAACTTTTGATTGGCATGTTTTTATATGTTTTTATATGAATGGTGCGTTCTTCGTCATTCGAAAATAGTTTCGCTGATATTTTATTTTCGGAAATCGGAACAATACAGTGATATTTTCTTGTACCTGGGATCGTTTTGGCCTTTTCAAAAATGCTTTTCCATTCTGCAGCCCCCTGTTCGTATTCCTTTTGTGACACAAAACAAAATGACATTTTTGAAAAATAATCATTACTCTTCTGGTTAGCCCATGCATATAACTCTGCTGCACTTGTGATTGGATGTTCGTGTTCTACAGCCACACTTGCGTTCCTTGCCATTCACGCGTCACATGGTCCCTTGCCATGCGAAGTTGCAAAAAAGTGCCATTCCACATCAATATTGTACTTCGTTTTAAATTTACAAAGACTTGCAATATTTTTGCAATTTTTATATTGGGATGCAGCTCCATCAGACATAAACATCGCTTTTTTTACTTGTATTTTTGTTTGCAAAAAGGTCAGTAATTTTGAAATAAATACTTGCACCGCAATTGTATCGTGTTTTAAAACTTCAGAGATTACGATCAAACTTAAATTTTTAATTATACCTTATTCTGAATAATAAATGCAAAAAGGATGAATAGTAGCTTGTTGATTATTCCAGTAACTACTTTGGGCAGCATCTTGAAGAACAAATGAATAATTTTCAGAAAAATCACAAATTATGAGTTTTAATATAATCATGGGATACCAGTTTTTCCAACTTTTCGCAAAAATAAGGAACAAATCCATCTACTGGTTTTACAAGTTTCTCTAAACTACATCGATCAGTTGAAACCCATTGTTCAAAACATATTTCAGACATACCCTGTTCCTCGAATTTTTCTGAAAAACTTCTTTCAAAATCTGAGAGACCTGGACAACGTTCGCATTCGCGGAGGTAACAATGTTTAGTTCTGGATGATGAGCTGCATAATATTTCTTCAAAATAATGGTTGAAATCTTTTTCGAATGAATATTTTCTAAGACAATGAAGCATTAAATTAATATTTTCATGGATGGTACAAACACAAATATTGTGAGAACCTGAACTAACAAGTAATTTGCAATGCTTTGGTTTTAGTGCTGCAAATGAACTAAATCCAATGCTATTTTTACTAACTTCTTGAAATGTAATAAAAGCTTCTCGCAATGTACAAACTAAAAGTCGCTTTTGAATATGAATCTTCTTACCTTCCTTCTTCACTGAAACGTAATCGTTTAGTCCTGGCGTGGCTCTGCTTATCTTGTCGCTTTCGAAGAACTGCAATACCTCGTTTTTAATTTCGGGATCCAAACCGTGTCCTAACCTTTCGTTGGGGGTGGCCAATACTCCTTTCCCGTTTGCCAAGCATCGAGCTTGCAATACAATGTATTTATTTGTTTCAAACTCGTCCAATACCGTTTGCGTTGACCAAGATTTCGGCAAAATCGTCAGAATCCTTATTTGATCGTCTCTCGATGAACCTGGATCAGGAAATCTCTCCTTCAGTTGTCCGATCATCTCATTGTGTTCCGCAGCTTTCAATTTTAGTTGCTCCAGGTCATCTTCTTCCGCTTGAAAACCGAAGATGCGTTTCTTAATGCCATTGGTAATGTCCATATACTTTCTCCGGGGATAGTTAACATTCTGGAATTTTTTTGTCGATATTGGCGATCCGTTGATACCAGCTATTCCCTTGTTGAATAGCTCAATATTATGCGTCCTGGAAAATTGTTGCTCTCCACTATCCTGAGATGATGCTGTTGTTATTGACGTAGTTGATGGTATTTCTTCGAGGCCATGTCGAGATGTAGATGGCTGCGGCTCCGCGATGTCCATGACTGACGGTTGCACTTCTAGTTCCAGATTTTCAGCACATGGTTCGATTCTATTTAAATTCAAGCGACACGTATCACAGATTGATAGAGATGTATCCAAATTTAATTTCCACTCTAGGAACTTATGTTTTTCAATCATATTTTTGGATAATTTACGAAGCTTTGACGAACACCGTTTATTAGGAAACGGCTTGCAACACTTGACCTTCTTGAATTTCATATTCAAATTATACTTGTTCACTCAAAAAGATTTTTATAGTGATATCTGTTTTCAAAAGGATGGTCATGCTTATATACAAACGTAGGTACCATTTGGATATTCAGGTATAAATATTGTTTTGGTATTGAAGCTAATCTAAAAGAGAAGCTCTTTTGGAATGCCATGGAAGACATTATAATGTACCTAAAATAATAAGATGGATAGGTACATCAATATTACCAACTTAAATAGGATGAAACTATTATTATTATTTAACTTTATTAAGGAGGCTTTCAGCCTTGGGCTGGTTCGCCTCCATGAGGATGAAACTACGCTTGATAATGAAAATAAGTGCAACTTAACTTGTGTTGGTTTCTATATTTAAAATAATAGTGTTTTCATTTCCACTGTAAATTCTAAGCGGGTTGTCTGATCGTTCAATCGTCAAGAAACAAATTGAAGGTAAATATATGTGTATCTTGCTAAACTTATCAATGCTGATGGAGAATCACGATTAACTTATGGAAATGGCTTATTTTCTACAAAAAAATGATTTTGATGAAAGTAAATTTGAAATATCTCGAAAACGGTTATATTAAGGAAGTTTATCGATATGGGCACTATCGTTTTAAATGATTTTTATAATCATATACTAACATCAAACTGAACATTTTGCCGTTAATAATGAAATTTTCAAAAATGCCTCAAAAGTTGCTCTTAGAAAAACTTTTTTATTAAAAGTTTGTCCATCCTAGAGTTGATTTCAAAACTTCGGCTTTCTATTCAAATTTTTATACAAAAAATATAAAAAAAAATCAAAATAAACGTTTTTTTTTTTTGTTATTCGAATTTTGAGGTTTATTTTTAATATTTTTTGTAAAAGAATGAAAAAAAAAATCGGCGTATATTTTTTTTATAAAGCCTTATTAGTTTCCTACAACTCCTTCTTGATAAATTTTTTTCTGCAACCAACTGTATTCGACCTCCATTTTTTTTAAAGTATGTGTGCAAAAACACATAGGCCCTTTTCAAAAACTATCCTTGAGTCAAAAGGGTCTCCTCTCCTGCGGAAAATACTTGGTCTATCATACTGAAAATATGGGCAAAGTATCATCCAAATCGAAGATGGTCGAGCACGATTTCATGTTTTTTCAGCTCATTCTGGATGGAATCCCTCATATGGGTTTGAGATCCCAAAACTTTTATTATTTTAACATTCACAATGTTCAAAATTGTGCATCTGCAGCATAAGCATGTACGTATTGGTGGATTTGTTAGTTATTTTGACGTTTTAGATTAATGATTAACATTTACCATTTTTCAATAGTTTCTTGTTAAAAAATCAACAAATATCGATTCTTAGAAATATTTCTAATCGATTGGTGATAAAATTATCGAAATTGGTTCAGGGACAGCTGATTTATCAACGTTCAAAGTCTTTCATAATGTCGTTACATGTTCCATTTTCGGTTTTCACACCCCCATATTTAAATCACAGACGTAGTCTTACGTCAAAAAATTGTGAATCTCGAACATTTTCCTACGTCCTAAATGTATTAAATTTGAAAAAGCCAGAATTTTATAAAATTATAAAATTCAAACTCCTAGAATTTAATTTGGGTTCCTATGCCTGAGATTGGACTGATGGTGTAATATTCAAAATCTTAAAAAAAGATATTTACAAAATACATGAAATTACTTAACTCTGAGAATTTTCTTAAGTCTGAGATGCTTACATTTACAAGATCCGGACTGTAATTTCATTACAAAAACCATGAACAAACGATCATTGCTTGTTCAAAATCAGTAACCGAGGTCCCAATCATTATAATGGAATAAATATAATCAAATTTATTGTTACACCATTAAAATAATAATAAGCCTCAATGCCATATTATTGTTGACAGAAAAAAAGTTTCAATTCCAGACACATTCACCTAAGGTCAACTTTCATCAAGCCAAATGCAGTTCCATCCAATTTGAGAATCTTTATCATCCGTCTGCACTCTTGTTGATTGGTTCAGATTTACTAATCCAAGGACAATGATGCCAAAAAATTTGCAATTTACTGCACGCCATCCTTCAAACTCCACCTTCACCCTTCTTCAATTTATACTGCAATCGGCAATGGGAGAACACTGGAAAAGTGCATTAACGTATTTCGTTTAAGCTTTTCCGATTCAAGTTGCGCCAGCAACCGATTCTCCCATATCTCAACCCCTACATGTCCAACAACCTCCCCTTGAGCAACGAAGGCAGCCTTGTAAATGGAAATTTTTATCAGTTTTTCCACCAGTTTTACAACTTTGAAACTACACACATACACAACCTTCAGCAACCCCTTCCCGTTGAATTCCAGAACCGTGAAGCTATGTTGTACCCGAATACACAGCCACTCACTCTCGTTGTCCCATAATCTACTTCTTGGTTGTCACGCCCTAACTGGAATTTTGCTCACCCAGGGAAGTTTCCAAACATGGAAATTAACCGACCGGTATGGTTTACTGACTGAGCGAAAGGAGCCCCCATCATCATTGGGTCCTTATTTGTATCCTTATCTAAAATTGATTCGGTGTTGGGGGTTCATAAAATTTGCAACGTTGCAAACTTTTCACCCCCTCTATCTGCTCTATCTTTCACCGTCCGTTTCACTTTTTCGAACTACTAGTTACTGCTGCTACTCTTGTTTTTGCCTGAGAACTTTCCACTTTCCCATCTGTTTTTTTTTTTTTCGATGCGATACCGTACCTAAGTACGGTTCGGCGAAAATACACGATACAGGACGTTGTATTTTCCAGCCAGGGAAAAAAGCGGGTATCTTACGACCGAGGAAAGTTTTTTTCCCAGTTGAAAAACTTTCCCACCTACGATTTCTTCTTCTAGGATTTTTACGCTTCTGTAGCGAGCGTTTTGCCGGCTCTTGACTTAGTGTTCTAGATGCACGTCCACGCATTAGGGGCTTTCTATGCCAATACCAATGCATGATACTCTATGCCCAGGAATGTAAGCTTTCGGGAATTGAACCCACTGCCACCGGTTTGGTAATACCGTGCCTTTACTGACTAGGCTATCTGAGACCCATGCCGCCCATGACTAGTCATGATTGAATGCGTATTGGATTAGGTGTGCTTTTTTTCTCGCTTTCGATGCTACGGATGGATGAGTGTCGATTGGATCAATCAAAAAATAGCATCCTCTCCGGTTCGGATCGACCCCGACGGTGAAGGGATGGAAAGAGAAGAGGCCGCAGGTGGGGGAAATTGTTTACTGCCAACTAGGAAGCCTAGGCCTGGGACCGACATCCTCATCCGGAGCGTTTCAGTGTAGAGTGAATGTTTACAGTAAATGCCTACCGGATTCCCTTTCCACGAGGGAGAAAAGCAATTTTCTTCCGATTCCATTGGGAGGAAAAAGTTTACTGACAGTTTAGAGAGGGTTCGACGTGGCTTGGCTAATCTCGGAGCGAACGAACCGATTGAGGCTTTCCAAAAGTGCGGATAAATTAAATTCTGTTTCGACAGACTGCTTCCCGGTCGACGGGAAACAGCAAACAGCTTTGTGGTCTGGTGGGTGGGAGAGGGGAGTGGGGGGTGTTGTTTTTAGATATATATTTAGTTTTGGTTGTTTTGAATTGTTTCCTTGGAAATATTTACGAAATATTCAGTTGATCTTTGACCGGAATAAATTTACAGTGAATAGACTGTTGAAACCATTGCCAGTTTAGCATACAAGTTCAGGAATGGAACTATAAGTTGATGTTCAAAGATGTTGGTCTATTTTAAAGTGTGCATTGGTTCGAATATAAAAAAATATAGCATTTTTGATAAGCATTCAAATAAACATAGGTACATTTATGTTATATAAGTTCTATAATTTTTGACGTAGGACAACGTTTATGATGTCTATATGGGATACGGATACGTCTATTAACGTAAAGAGGAGCTGAACTGTTCCCCTACAAGAGGAGAATTTAGTTCATTCGAGACGGGTTTTAAACATCAGCTGTTTCATCATTGTGTCCCCCGTTAGGTCGGTCGTCCTCCTTCACACACCTTGGTCTTTAGGACCTTAAAGACTGCCTCTTGTCGAATGAAGTGGCATGACTACCAGTCATTTTCTTTCTAATGCCACTTCAACTTACTCATGCTTATATCATATCGTATAAGTCTAACGCCCTCAGGAAGTTGAGTACAGTTTGCTCTGTACTCCTGTCGTTGAACAAAACCTCACGGATTGTACCGACGATACCCATATCTTCCCTTAATTGTGCTCTTGCCGGGCACTCCACCAATAGATGATTTACATCTAATACCGCACCTGTGGCAGTAGGCCACACTGCCGCTAAAACGAGGTCCATGAGTGAGCCGTGTATGACCAATCCTCAGCCGAGTCAGAACTTTCTAATCTCGAAAATTAGGTACATCCTTCCACTCTTGTGTAGTGTTCTTGATACGACGCAGGATTGCATCACGGTTGTTATGCCAAGATACATTCCATGCGTATCGCGAGGTCTGCTTCACCCAGCGGGTAGCGTCACTATAGGGCACCGGAGTGGCCTCTAGTCGAGCAAGACGACCCTGGTTAGCTAGTTTATCAACAGCCTCATTCCCTGGTATACCTGCGTGTCCATGTACCCATACAAAGGTTATGTTAGCGTACCGTTGCACCTCTAGCAGCCACGGGTGTCCAACCTGCCCATGCTCAAAGGCAGAGAGACAACTCGCAGAGCCAGAAAATACAACGGCCTGAGACCCATTTGCTAGCCTACAAGCTTGCAGGAGAGCATAGGCCTCAGCTGAGAAGATACAGCAGAGACCGGGTAGCCGGCCGCAGCGGCTTATGTCCTCCCCAGACACCCCATAACCAACCTCCTCATCGATTAATGAACCGTCCGTAAATAGCTTGAGCCTTCCCTCGTATGAGGCAGCGACCTCCCTAAATGCAGCTTTCGCCACACTAGAGCTAGCCCCCGCCCCGCACATAGCTTTAATCCTCCAATCAACTTTCGGGGCAGCATCCCATGCCCGTTGCCACAGCCTAGCTCGCTGGGCTAACGTGGGAAGATCTACTCCCGTCAAGTTGCTCCACCATTCTCTCGCCCTTGCAACCGTGGGCCTGTCATTGAGAAGGATCCCTTTCTAGGAGCCTTAGAGCCTTGGTGGCCAGGTCTTCGGTGACAACATTCACCAAAGGAACCTTTCCATTCTCCACCAACAGAGAAGCTATTGGTGAAGACCTCAGCGCTCCGCTACAAATTCTGTACGCCTCATTGTATTGAGGTTCCAGAATCTTGAGCAGGGAGACACCACTTCTGCTCCACAGTTCCACCCCGTAAAGGATGCTAGGGACAACTAAAGCCCTAGCAACCTTGGTCAATGTACTACGAGGGGCTTCAGAGAAGCGACCATTTAGGGTCCGAAGGATATTCAACTTATTGTTGACGTTATCCTTCACCAACTTGGCGTGCTTAACAAATCGGAGTTTGTTATCAATAGTCACACCAAGCAGTTTCATCTCGCGTACGGCCTTGACCGCATGCTCACCGATACTAACATAAGGCAGGTTCGGTCTGTGATGATGACCAAAGCAGACGTGCAGCAGTTTGGACTTCTCGGGGGAGATCACAAACCCAACACCATCTGCCCAGTCAACGACAGACTGAACTGCATCCTGCATCTTGTGCCTAACCACCCTACCGTATTTACCTAACACGATAAGGGTAATATCATCGGCGTATACATGGGAATGCGTTCAAACACTGAGTTCATCGCAATAAGAAACAGTGTAACCGAGAGCGGGATGCCATTCTCCAGCAACCTCGAGGAAGAGGTTGCGCCAGCGTTCAATACTCGGAACCTACGGCTCTGTAGAAAGTTTTCTACGTAGTTAAACATACATCCTTGGAAGTCCCAGCTCTTGAGGGAAGTCAAGATAGGAAGCTTCCATGTCATATCATATGCCTTGGACAAATCGAGAGAGACTACATCTACATGCAAATCTTCCGACGAGGCCTTGTCCAATAGATGATCGAGCTCAGAGAAGAACGTCTCCGACCCATAGCCGCATTGAAATGCGTGTTGCCGTGGGTGGATCCGTCCTTGCCTCTCCAGCTCGTTTGACAGACGACGGTTAACCATCCGCTCGAGTGTTTTTCCCATGCAGCTCAGCAGGGTTATCGGTCGGTTTTATCCTTCCCAGGTTTGGGAATAGGAATAACCAACCCTTCTTTCCACTCGTCCGGTATCTGGCCAGAAAGCCAGACTTCGTTCATAGTAGCAAGAAGAGCCAATCGGCCGAAAAGGGGTAATCTCCTAAGCAAGGGATACCCGATGTCGTCAGGGCCCGCAGCCTTACCAAGGGCGCGGCGCAGGGCCCAGTTGAGCTCTTCAAGCACGAATACCCTGTTGTAGTCTTTAACTAGACTACACTGCCTGTCACGGGAGTAGCGGTACTCCCCCTCAGCCAAAGCCTTTACACGCAGGAACTCATCACTGTGATTGCTGTTTGCCGACACCTTGGCAAATTGATCAGCAAAGGCCTCACTGATAAGTCCTGGGTCTTTCGTGTAATCGCCATCCAACTTAATAACCCTCTCAACATGTCTGTTCTTACCACCGACAGACTTTACCTTTCGCCATAGCTCACCAGAGCTAGTGGTTTCCGATATGTCTGCGGTGAAAGCAGACCATGTATCCCGCTTTGCAGCTTTGATTACGCTTCTAGATTAAGATCGAGCAAGCTGAAACTCCCTCAATCTATCGGCCCTAGAAGGATCATCAAGCTGCAACCTACGCAGCGCCCTTAGACATTTACGTCTAGCCTTAATCGCTGTATGAACTTCTGTCCCCCACCAAGGGACAGTTTTCATACCTCCTCTCCCTTCAGCCTTTGGGATGTGACGATGAGCGGCCTTACTCAAGATTTGGTTCCAGTCACCTGGTCTCAATATCCTGTCATCACCAGGCATTTCTATATGGGGTTACACTTTGTGAAAACCAAAAATGGAACACGTAACAACATTATGAAAGATATTGATCGTTAATAACACAGCTGCCCCTGGACCAATTTCAATAATTGTATCACCAATCGATCATAAATATTTCTAAGCATCTGTTAATGTTTAGATTTTATCTTTTTTCAAAATATCATTATTGAAAATTGCATGAATGTGCAACTGTTGCTATGATAATTAAAATTACCACCGATTGCTTGCGAAAAGCGATTTCCCTAACACAGATTTCAAAGTTGAATTCCATCCAGTCTCATCAAACGGTGTGGTGAGTGGTGGTGTTCTCCAGTACACAACGAAAGGCTGCCTGCAAGTAGCGAGCATCCATACACCCAACCGAGGGATGTAAGATTCGCTTACAATTATGTGGGATTCATCATCATGAACATGAAGCGCTCATTTTCTCGCATACTTGACTTCGTATGCTTTTTCTGCTGGAGAGATTCTAGGCAAGTGTGTGTGTCATTCTACATTGTTCTTCAATGTGCGTCGTTCTACAAGCTTAATGGTATAGTCGAAAGCGTAGATACAACACGAAATGAAAAACCCAAAAAACATTACATCGGCCGTAAGGTCAACTTCTAACATTCGCTGCGATGTTCATGAACAGAGGATGATAGGAAACGGAACTAACATTCATTGTAATAGATTTTTGGTTTGCGTGTAGAAAGGAAGAATAAGCTTCGGTACTCGATCGGTCCAGTAGGTCGGAATCAGTAGCTCTTCATGAGTCGCTGTGGGCCATCTATGTCAAGCGTCCCTAGTGGTTTTTTTTTACGAAATTTTTTTTTTTTAGTGTGTATTTTTTTTATTTTAAAAAGAAAATCCAGTTTCTCACAAGTTTGGCTCAGACGTCAACTCGATTAGATGAGCTTTATTAAAAACTGGGTCTGGCGGACTCGTAATGGATTTCGAACCAATTTGAACTGTCAAAATCGAACCATTTTTTACTTTTCTTATAAGAGCTCATATGGAAGAAACAGATAGGGAGTATTGTAATCTGAGTAAAACGTAGTTGTTATTATTTTTTGGAAACATTTTCATAGTTTTGATGAACAAACGTATTTTTGTGTTTTTTTTTATTAATTTATTAAAACAAATATAAACAAATAGAGCACAAAAAAAAATTAGCAAGAAAATGTTACAGCGTCATAGATTTGCTACTGAATCGTCTCTTCTTCACTTTCATCTACTGCATGTTTTTCAAACGATATGTTATAAATGAACGGATCAATTTTGCTTGAATATCATGGCATTTAGGCAAGTTAATTGGAATTTGGAGGAGTATGGGGAACATAGCTTTTTTAACATCCACTTTTCTTCTTTTACATGCCGAATATAATATGAAAATATTTTGTTTCTTTGCCAGAAAATACTCATACAAATCGTGATTTATGAAAACGCTTCCTAGTCGGTTTGAACTGTGGAACAATGCAAACTTGGCAAAGCCAGTCTTAGATGGTTTTTCACAAACGCAATGTTCGTAACATTTAGAGCAAATGTTGCTTATTTTTTCAACATACATGCGACATAATAGATCATGTTTTTTCTGAGCATTGTTCAAATTTTCGTCACAAATATCAATTCTGAATTTCTCACCAACCGGAAGACAGAAGGCTGTTTCGTCGTTGATCCTAGAGGTTTTTTCCGAGCAGTACTCTATCAGATGAAATCGTTTATCACTCTCGTATGAAAAGCCGCCAACGTCAGACATGTATCCTGAAATTGTGATCGTACGAAGGGAGTTCCGAAACTGGACTGCTTTTGGACGTGATTGTTTTGCTCGCAAACAGATTTTCAATACAGTCTTGGACAAATCGAAAATTTTAAGAACATACACAAATATATAAAAAATATGAGGCAGAAACATACCATTGGAGTATCTAGACTGTCGAACAAGCGTGCTTGCAACCGAATAACAGCTTTAGTTGCTATTATCACTGATGATTGCCATGGTTTCCAAGCTCCTTTTTCACCAACCTTCATTAGTGAAACTGAATCCGAAAAGTTTTCCAACCATTGAATATTTTCCTCGTACTTCCGGGAATCTGATGGGTCAAGCATATCTGAGGAATTTTCTCGGGAGTTCATGAGCGCATACCAGCGAGCAACCTGCTCGATGAACATTGCAGTCGTCAAAAGATCTTTTCGATTTTCTTGATCTGCCATAAATCTTAGGGCATTTGCTACGTCGTGATTCACATACTTAGACGAATTGACAACTTTCATTCTATCCACAGTTGATACGTACAGTGAGAAATCCACATCCTCTTTCGTCAACGTATGAACAGGGTAAACTTGCATCCGAGATTCCCAAGCCACCAGTTCGGTCAAATGTGAAATATCTGCGGCATTTGTTTCCAAGTGATGATGTTGGACAAAGGAATCGTCAAAATTAACAATACGGTTGTTGATCCAACCTCGAACAACCGATTTATAAACGTGGACAGGGTCCGGAATAAACTCAATAAATCGAGATGGATTAGCTGGATGAGGAAGAGTGTAGTTATTGGTGATGGTTTGCTTTCCAGTTTTGAATCCGAAATCTGCCCACATCCTTTTGTTACATGCTGCATCCTTTCGTTACTTGTAACGAAATGAACATTGAGCCCAATATTTTCTGCCTCATGGATAACTCTAAGAATTTCCGATTTCATCAGATCACCATTAACTGAGTCGCTTGTAAAATGGTAGCCAACAACTTGTTTTCAACGACTCCACACGCCAACCAACATAAACACCAGCGCATTATTCGCAACAACAGTAGGATCTCCCAAAGTTACGTGTCCCAGATCTGTTTTAGAGATTGGGTCAAAGCGAATTACATCCTCAATAGCCATTTCATCAATGACAAGTTTTCTGAAGGGATGAGCGAGAGTAGTGAGTGATCGAGCTGTGCTGGTGGTTCTTGTGAAGATTTTATCTATTTTTCAACTCGACACGGTTTTTTGGACTCCATTGCTGTTATTCGTTTCTCGGGTTTGGTTTATCCGTCGTTCGTGTTCGTATAGTTGGAACTCACAACGTGTTCATCTAGCCTTTCTGTTAATCACGTCAGCAAAACAAACCAATTCTATTATGGTGAAAGGCAAAACAAACTCTTCCCTTCCCCTGGGGAAAGGCAATGACGGAAATGTGCACAAACTTTAATGATCTTCTAGCCCGTATGCAGGACATGTTCGAGAACACCAACGCGAAAATTGATTCGTGCAAGAAGGATCTGCAAGTGGAAATTTCGACGCTACGTGAAGATGTTCAGCTGTTCAAGTCGGAGTGCACCAGTGAAATCAACAGGCTCTCTTCATCAGTTACCAAAATGCGCGCTGATGTCCGGCAGAACTACGACCGAATCCGATCTGTTGAAAAGTGTAACGATCTGCTGCTAGCTGGTATTCCATACGCTGCAAACGAGGACGTGAATAAGATCTCAAGAAGGATTGCGGTCGCTCTTGGATATGGTGAACAAAACATGCCATTGATCTACGCTAAACGTTTGGCCAGAGGACAAATCGTTATCGGTGCTACTTTTCCAATAGCACTGCAATTTGCTTTCAAGCTGGCTCGGGATGACTTGTTTCGTCGGTATTTCTCTGTGCGTAACCTATCATTGATTCACGTTGGATTCAATGTTGATAGACGAATCTACCTCAATGAAAATCTACCAGAAGAAGCTCGGAAAATCAAGGGTAAAGCTATCAGTCTGCGACGTTCGGGAAAATTCCATACCGTATTTACCAAGGATGGATGTGTGTTCGTCAAGCCTGCGGTGGATGCTGAGGCAGTCTTGGTGCGTTCATTGGAGGATCTGTCCGAGCTATCCTAAAAGTTATTCCTTTCCTTCAAAGCTTTTGTTTCTCCTTCCAAAACATTTCCTTGATTCCATTCCTATGTATATCCGTAGGAAGAAGATCCTTCCTAAAAGTCAAAAGGGGATGGGGGGAATTGTTGCTGTTATCACTGTTGCTGCTTGATCTGGTTCCTGATTGCTGCGGATACTGCTGCTGATGCTGTGCTGTTATTGTTGTTGCTGCTGTTACTACTGATGTTTCCGTGGTTTATACTTTTCTTCACCTGAACCACTTCATAGTAATCGATGGATTGAGATGTTGAAGATATCAATGACATGTTATTCAAATGCTTACTCATTACTCTATTTAATTGTTGATTCCTGTGGGTTGGGCTGTATGACGCATTCGTGCTGGATTTCACTTCCTTTGGTTTCTCTTGATGTTGGGTAGTGATTCCAACAGTGCTCCTGCAAATAGTTGTATTCCTCGTGTTGTGATGAACTGTGCTCTCAGGTCAAATAATCGTTAATTGATTTGTTTTTAACAAATAACCCAGAATTTGTGGAAAATTTCAACCAAGTCTCTGCACCTGGATTTTCGAAACATACTGATATCAATCTTATTTTCATCTACAAAAATTAGCTGAACTGATGATGAATCAATCCGTACATTCCGTGACTATCGTAATTTGAACGTGTCATCTCTTATGGCAGCTTTGATAGGATCAACTGTAATCTTATTTTCAGTATAACTGATGCTGATTTAGCTGTACATTTTTTAAACGAACATTTACTTATCCTGTTCAATAATGTTGTTCCAGTTCGTGTTTCAAAGCCTTTAAAAACCCTTGGTTTAGCGATGAAATTGCTCTTAACATTGCTTATCGAATATGGATCTCTGATAGAACTCCTTCTAATCACCACCAATTTAAGCGTCTTCAGAACAGAGTTACTCATTTAATTAATACAGCAAAAGTTGAGTACATATCTGTTAATCTTACTTCCAGGAATTCCAGCAAAGACTTATGGAAAAAACTGAAATATATTAACGTGGGTAAAAATCCACAACAAATCGAACAGTTTGATAAAAGTAACGATGAAATCAATGAATATTTCAGTTCTAATTTTACTATTGACCATGAAATACCCCCTATTCCATTAGAAAATGAACATGGTTTTCAGTTCTCACCAATTTCTGATAAAGACATTATTATAGCCGTAAATTCCATAAAATCTAACGCAGTTGGGTTAGATGAAATTCCATTAAAATTTATAAAGCTTTTATTTCCCAATATTTGTTCAATTTTATGTCATATATTTAACCTGATTATATCCTCTTCCAAATTTCCACATGATTGGAAATTAAAAATAGGCAACACTGCTTATCAGCATGGTTGTACTTTTCTTTATTAAGTTTTAAATCTGTATTTAAGGAGTGTAAATTGTCCAAAAAAAAATACATTTAATGCTCTATGTCGCTGGTTCATAGTGTTCTTTGACTATTACTACATCAGTAATATCAATATTGTGTTCGAAGTTGCCTGAAAAAAGATTATTAGATTGAGTGGTATACTACAAAATAAACAGGGAAATAGCTGTGCATTGTGTTGTTGCTGAATTGACCGTTGAATGCTGCTGTTGTTGTTGCTGTATGATTTGGTTTTAAAAAATAAAGTATATTTGAGTTTTTTTTTTGCATTGAGTTTGAATTAGTTCTAATAGTGCACACTATTTGGTTCTTTTTATTTAGTGCGGATGAAACTCATGTTGGGTAGTTTATTGTTGAATCGGCAGATTTAGTGAAAATTTAGTGAATAGGCGTCGTACACAATCTAGCCGTTGGTTCGCGCTTTGGTGTATTGGTGCTGAAGTAGCTCTATTAGTAGCACACAGGGTGGTTAGATCGTCAGATTTGGTGAAAATTTAGTGAACGGGCGTCGTACACAATCTAGCTAGTTGGTTCGAGCTTGGTGTATGGGTGCTGAAGTAGCTCGATTAGTAGCTCACGCTGTGGCTCTGTTGAACCGACAAATAAATGAAATGCATGTTGTTGAAGCTCCCACAGAATAAATAGATTTGGCAACAAACAGAGTGAACGGGCGTCGTACACAATCAAGCCGTTGGTTCGAGCTTGGTGTATTGGTGCTGAAGTAGCCTGCTGGTAGTAACACTTTGCGGGGTTCTGTCGATTTCTAGCAAGGGCGAAATTCACTGCGTGCAACATTGTACGCAAGTTTGAGTAGTCCTGGTTTGGATAGGCAGATTTGGCCGAAATTAGAGCAGACGAGCGTCATGTAAACTCAAACCTACTAAACTTTTTGGAAAATATCTAAAATTCAATCTATCTATAGTAATCTATCAACGGAAGCAAAAGTAACTTTAAAATAAAGTTGTGTTGCCACATACAGTCAATAATGTTTTTTCGAGTACTTTAGAACAATATTGGGGATTTGCTGGCTTGTTATCTGTCAATAAATACTTTGTACAGGTGTGCGTAGTAACTTTTGTTTTTTGTACTTGTTTATCTTTTGTGTGGATGTATTTTTGACTTGCTCTAACTGATTTTGTTTTTTGTTTGTTGTTTTAAACTGGTCATCATGGAAAGCGAATGTGCAATTTGTGTGGAATGTAATAAAATTGAAAAGGATGCCAGTAAAATAATAACCTGTATGTATTGTTTTTCTGAAGCACATTATAATTGCCGCAATATTACCGGGAATGCTGTGCGACGCATTAAAGAGAGGATGTACTTTTGCTCTCACAACTGTTCGAGCATTTATCAACGGATCATTGAGATGCAGAACCACAAATCATCAACCGTTGAATCGCTTGCCGTTGAGCTAAAGGGAGCAGTGGCTAGTGCTGTGTCCCAGGAAATTCAAAATTTTAGATGTGAGGTGAAACAGATTACGACTGCAATAGAAAAGTCGCAAGACTTTCTATCGTCTAAATTTGATGGCATCGTGACCGATTTTCATGAGTTGAAGAGAGAGAATGAATGTTTAAAGCAAGATATCGACAAATTGAAGGATACTCAACAAATTTTGTCGAAAACGGTACATAAGCTGGAACACCAAGTAGATAAAAGTAACCGTGATAAAAATTGCAATAATGCGGTAATTCTCGGTGTCCCATTTATCCCTGGTGAAAATACTAAAGAAATTGTTCAAAAAATTATTGCTTGTTTTGGATTAACTGTAAATTCTGATGAGATAGTTTCTGCCGCTAGGTTAAATGCTAAAAATAAACCAATACATTCACTGGTACCTATTCGTGTTGTCTTTAAAAACGAAAATATCAAGGAGATTGTTTTCTCTAAAAAAAAGGGGAATCGGTAAGCTACTCTCATCATCAATCGATCCAAGTTATATGATCAACGCTAAACCAACAACCGTCACAATGCGCGATGAATTGACCCCACTATCCATGGAGCTTTTAACTGAAATGAGAGGGTATCAGAAGTTGCAACTAAAATATGTTTGGTGCAGTAGAGGGGGAAATGTATTAGTAAAGAAAAATGAGAATTCTAAGCCTGAGATTATAAAAACTAGGGATGATATAATTGAATTGGTAAGCCGTTATAGCGGAAAATCTCCGTCAAAAGAAACTCCTTCTCCCAAGAGGAAACGTAACGATAATAACTCCAATAAGTAATCTTTATAAATGTATGTGTTTTATGATTTTCTTTGTCAATTTGTAAACTTAATAAAATAAAATGGCTAATGGAATAAATTATTACCATGATTGTATTGATGAGTTTAATTTAAATTATCCTGAAAGTAGTGATCATTTTCTTCGTATAGCACAATGGAATGTAAGAGGAATAAATAACATGTCTAAGTTTGATAACATTCTTTTGTTCTTAGATAATATAAAAATACCTATTGATGTGTTTGTTGTGGGTGAAACGTGGCTGAAAGCTGATAATTGTCCTTTGTTCAGTATACCCAATTATAATTCAATATTTTCTTGTCGTGATACGTCCTCTGGTGGTCTTGCAGTCTATGTCAAGAATGGGTTGAGCTTTAATGTAAAGAAAAACATCTCTATTGATGGAATTCACTTAATTCATATTGAAATTATTATAAATGGATTGATCTACGATATTGTAGGAGTTTACAGACCTCCATCGTTCGATTTCAATCAATTTCATAATGAGCTGGAAAGTTTGTTGTCAACTCATGGTTCACGTCCGCTTTTTATTGTCGGTGACATGAATATTCCAATAAATTTAATTAATAATAATATTGTTTGTCGTTATACAAGTTTATTGGAATCATATGATTATATTTGTTCGAATACATATACAACTCGCCCAGTTAGTAATAACATTTTAGACCATGTTATTGGACGAAAAGAGGATATTGCTTGTACAAAAAATGATACAATTTATTCGGATATCAGTGATCACTTAGTAATTGTTTCATCCTTCAGAATAAGCGATCCAAAAGAACATGTCGTATTAACAAAAAAAAAATTGTAGATAACTACAAACTTAATCAACTCTTTACTGGTTTTTTAAATGGTTTCGTTTGCTCCGAAGATGTCAATGAATCCATTATCGCTATAAAAACGGCTTATAATGATATATTAGCACAATGCACCAAGTCGATAACTGAACGAGTGAATGTTAAAACTAAACATTGTCCTTGGCTTAACTATCATACGTGGCAATGGATAAAACTTAAAAACAAATATTTGAAAAAAGTAAAGAAAAATCCTTATAATGATCATCTGAAGGAAATGTTGAAACATATAACTAAAAAGACTGATATTGCTAAAAAAAAAGATGTTAAAATGATTATTTCATTAAATTATTTGAGGACACAAGTAGTGCCAAGGTTTGGAAAAACTTAAATGGAATATTGGGAAGGAAAAAACATGCTCCAAATATTGAACTTCAATATGATGGACATAAAACATCAAGTTGTTCAGAAATTTGTGAAATGTTTAACCAATTCTTCTCAAACATTGGAACTAATCTTGCTAGTAGTATTCGAAAAAATAACTTAAATCCTTTGAGTACTGTAAGTCACCTAGAGCATACTATTTTTCTCAAACCTACTGATGTAATTGAGGTTTCTTCCTTGATTAATAATCTAAATACTAAAAAAAGCTGTGGCCCTGATAATCTTCCAGCAAGTATCATCAAACATAACCTCAATGAGTTTGCAAAAAATTTTACTCGACCCTTCAATTGTATACTGAGACAAGGGAAGTATCCAGATTGTCTCAAAGTAGCAAGAGTGGTGCCTATTTTTAAAGCCGGCGATGTGTCTGATCCTTGTAATTATCGTCCTATTTCCACACTGTCTGTAATAAATAAACTTTTCGAAAAATTGCTAGTAAATAGACTTGTAAATTTCTTGAACAAATTTTAATGTTTTGTATAAATTTCAATACGGGTTTCGGAAAGGATGTAGTACTTCAACAGCAATAGTCGAGCTAGTTGATTTTTTACTGAATAAAACTGATAATAAATGTATCGTAGGAGGCCTCTTTATTGACCTAAAAAAAGCATTTGATACCCTGAATCACAATATTTTACTGAAAAAATTAGAAAGCTATGGGATACGTGGATTGGCTAATGACATTATACGTAGTTATTTGAGTGATAGGAAACAGTTTGTGGTATATAAAGAAGCACAGAGCTCTCTCCGATCAGTAAATTTAGGGGTTCCACAATTTAGTAATATCGGGCCTCTCTTATTTCTTATCTATATAAACGATATAGGAAATTTACCTCTTAAGGGAATAGCTAAATTATTTGCTGACGATACAGCACTTATTTACCCAAATCAGGATACTGCTTCTATCGTTTCCTGCATAAACGATGATTTACAGGTACTCATGAGATACTTTGATACTAACTTACTTTCGTTAAACTTATCAAAGACTAAATATATGGTGTTCCACTCACCGAGGAAAAAAATTTCTCAACACAACAGTCCGTCAATTGGGTCTAACGTAATAGAGAAAGTATCAAGTTTTAAATATTTGGGCTTGGTATTAGATCCTACGCTCTCTTGGGGGGATCATATAGAACATGTACAACGCAAAGTATCATCTCCATGTGGCCTAATGTATCGTGTTAGTAAATTTGTGCCTAGGAACGCACTTCTAACTTTTTATCATGGCTGTATTCATTCTCATCTGCAGTACTTAATCATCGTTTGGGGGCATGCTTGCAAGGCTAAACTGAAAAACTTGCAAGTATTGCAAAATAGGTGCATAAAAATCATCTATCACCTTCCACAATTGTTTTCCACTCTTCAACTCTACGCAAATAATTCGCACAGTATTCTCTCGTTACGCGGTTTGTGCAAGTTACAGTCTTGTTTGTTTATATATGATTCGCTAAAAAATCCCAACATGCATCGTAACCTCATTTTACCGATCACAAATCATGATCATAACACTCGGTATGCGAATAACCTAATACGCTCGAGAGCATTCACATGCCTCGGTCAAATACGAATTTCTTTTTATGGTCCATCTCTGTACAATGCACTTCCGGAATGTTTGAAAAACTTAAACAACCGACAATTTTTCAAAACCAGTTTAAAGCGATACTACAAATCCAAAATCAACGAGTTCTTGATATAAATTCGTGTCAACTATCGATTTATAATTATAAAATTAACACTCTTTACGCTAAGCTTAAGATATTAAATTGTATATATTAATTAATTGAATTGTTTAAGAGTTGAGGATCCCTTCAAAGGAACTTTGTTCCACTGGGTACATTCTAACCTTGTTAATGATTGTTATTTTGCATCACACACCTTTAAAATTAGTAATGTTATATTTATATGTCTATATGTTTTCTTTTGCAACGTTAAAAAAAATATTATCGAGGAGTCCACTACCAGGGGGCTCTCAGTGTGAGCTCTTTGGTGTGGGGGTGTGTTGGCGGGCCTCATAAAAAAAAAATCGTCCAAAGTAATTCCAATCAAAAAGAAAGAAAGAAATGTTAATTTGTCTAATTTAAGGCCGATAAGTATTTTATGTGCCTTATCGAAGGTATTTGAAAGAATATTAAAAAACCAAATCCAAAGCCATATTGAAAGATACAATCTCATGCACCAGTTTCAATCTGGTTTTCGCCGTGGGCACAGTACAACTTCTGCCTTTCTGAAAGTGCACGATGATAATCATTCATTATTATCGATTTTTCAAAAGCATTCGATAGAGTGTCACAAACCAAGCTTTTAAAAAAGTTATCTTCTCAATTTTCGTTTGCTCATTCAGCTGTTAGTTTGATTCATTCATACCTTTCAAAGCGAACGCAAGCTGTTTTTGTGAATGGGACGTACTCCAAACAGATTCCTATTATATCTGGCGTACCTCAAGGTTCAATTTGGGGTCCTCTGTTGTTTTCTTGTTTCATCAATGATCTACCATCCGTTTTAAAGCACTGTAAGATTCATATGTTCGCTGATGGTGTACAACTTTATGGTCGAACACTAATTTTTTGCCAGTGAATGCTTCCAAAACAAAAGTTATATACCTATCAAGAAATGTTAATAATAGTATCTTACCATCTTTGTTCTTAGGTACCAAAATATTAGAACTTTTGTCATATCGTGTGGCTTTGCTACTTGTGCTATTTCAAGTCGTAGTTTTATTCGTTATTTTTCGTGTCTTATCTAGTCAAAAATATTTATTTCTTGACCAAGTTTTTCGTTTTAATCATCCGGACATTATTGTTAAAAAATTGTGCTCGTAAAGTAGTTATTCGAAGTACAATTTAACTGTTTTTGTCCGCGCTGTGCTGTGCTATAGAGTTGTTTTTGTTCATTCTTCACCTACGTGCTATTGTTGAAACAGCACTCAATCATCCTGAGCTTGTTTGTCATCACCGTCCTACCGCCAACTTTTGTTCCTGCAAGAAGTCTAATTAAAGGCGTTTGACCGTTCATGCCATCATGGAGACAAATTGTGCCAAGTGCTCGTTGGAAATTACTGGCATTGAGTATGTGACCTGCCGAGGATACTGTGGCAGTGTGTTTCACATGACGTGTTCCGGAGTGTCTCGTGCCCTGTCTGGTTACTTCACATCCCATCGGAAAAACCTCTTTTGGATGTGCGATAAATGTGCGGAACTTTTCGAGAATTCGCACCTCCGGTGATCCATCACAAATTTGGCAGTTGAAAAATCACCGCTGCTTTCTCTCACGGAAGCTATCACGAATTTGCAGACGGAAATTAAACAATTGTCATCAAAGCCTGTCCCGTCAATTCTGCCACCTGCTGTCAACCGATGGCCAACACTTGAAGCAACTCGACCATCAAAACGATTTCGTGGATCCGACTCTGTGGTGCCTAAAACATCTGAGTGTCAGTCTGGTTCAAAACTGTTGGGTCAGAACGTCATCTCTGTACCTACATGTGAAAAACCGGCGGCAAAATTCTGGCTCTACTTGTCCCGTGTCCAACGTGATGTGAGCAACGAAGCAATCTCTGAAATGGTGAAAGCCAACCTGGAACTCGAAAATGAACCTGATGTTGTGAAATTGGTCGCCAAAGGAACCGACACCAGTAACATGACCTTTATTTCATTCAAAGTCGGTCTAGACCCAGCTTTGAAGAAGAGAGCTTTGGATCCGTCATCTTGGCCCGAAGGAGTTCTATTCCGTGAATTCGAAGATCACTCGGCTCAAAAATTTCGGAGACCATCTGGTGTGAATCTAACACCCACGCCAGTGACGCCGCAGACGACGTTTGCAGCAAATCAACCGATGGATGGACCCCGGGACGCGCAAAAATAAGCATTTTGGAAGCCTCTTATCCACTCAGCACAGTCGCGCCGATAAATGGTGAATGCAGTCGAAGTCGTCCCGGCCCTGTGTCTGATGTGCGAGAAGAGGTCTTCCAGCTTGCTTGTCTAGGCAAGTATCAACATAATTTTCATAATTTCCTGCCTGATGATGATTCCCTCCTCAGATCACCAACTTGTTCTGCCGGGAGTACCTCCAGCCAACATGGACAACGCCTTGAACGTCCCCTACCTATGTCGGGACGCGCCGAAAATTCCTACACGCCGGCATCTCGTGACAACAGTTGTGGAATTGCTGGTGACAACGATGTTGGCTTTACTTCCAAAACGTACGTGGTCTAAGAACCAAAATTGACGACCTGGTTGTAGCGGTATGTGATTGCAATTACGATGTCATCATATTGATAGAAACGGGCCTTGACGACAGCATCAACTCACTGCAACTTTTTGGTACTGACTTTAATGTATTTCGCTGCGATCGCAGTGCTCGTAATAGCCATAAAGCGAAGTTTGGAGGAGTGCTTATTGCCGTGGCCAGCGTTTACAAGTCTGTTTAGATAAAGACTATTAATGGTAGTAACCTGGAACAAGTAAGTGTGTCTGCCTGTATTCGCGGAATGCGGTTCGTGCTTTGCGCTGTATATATTCCTCCAGATCGTAGTCGGGACGTAGGTGTTATCGATGCCCATTTAGCTACTCTTCGTGAATTACGTGATGCAACTTTTGCTTGCTTGTGGTGACTACAATCAACCACACATAGCATGGGATTGTCTTGATGATGGAATCTTAAACCTTGATCCTTCCACGACGTCTGCTGCCAGTGCTGCTCTGATGGATGGAACGAGCTTCCTGAATATCCGGCAATACAACTCTATTCGCAATCACCTGGGGCGCATCCTAGATTTGGTTTTCTGTGATTCCGATTGCAACATTGTAGTTAACGAAGCGGTGTCCCCATTGCTGGCTATTGATTTGCATCATCCACCGATTTTATTCTCCTTACCAACTCAATCCGATTGTGTTGACCGTGTTGAATCCCTTGATGCTGGTGAACATACGCTCGACTACTCAAAAATCGACTTCGTCATGCTCAACCAGTTCCTGATGAGCTGTGATTGGAGCAGTATTCTGGCAACAAATGACGTCAACGATATGGCAGCACAATTTTGCAACATAATTTGCAATTGGCTCACCGATAACACTCCAAGACGAAAACCTCCTATATCTCATGCTTGGAGTTCTCCTCTCCTGCGGCTTTTGAAACGCGATAAAAATTCCTGGCAGCGTAAACTTCGCCGACATCGAACTTCTGAAACGAAACGCAACTTTCATCGCGCTTGCAACGCCTATCGTAAGCTTAATTCAACCCTATACAAGTCATATGTCTTGCGTGTCCAGACCAATTTACGTAGAAATCCCAAGAGCTTCTGGAAGTTTGTGAACTCCAAGCGAAAATCGTCGAATATTCCTTCATCCGTATTTTTTGGCGATTTGGAGTCTACTTCTATGCTCGAATCGTGTGATCTATTTTCCCGCCACTTCAGTTCTGTTTTTTCGGATTCAGCCGCCAACGCAGATGAAGTAGAAAGAGCGGCTTGCAATGTTCCTGAGGGTCCCATCGATTTGCGTACATTTGTGGTTAGCAATATGTATGTCGTTAAAGCTGTTAGGAAGTTGAAAAAATCTGTTTCACCGGGTCCTGATGGTGTACCTGCAATCATTTTTTGCCGCTGTGTTGCTGTTTTAGCTGATCCCCTAGCTCGCATCTTTACCGCTTCGTTGCACCAAGGAGTTTTCCCCGAAATATGGAGACATTCCTTAATGTTCACTGTCCATAAGAAGGGCGACAAACGTGACGTGACAAATTATCGTGGCATAACAAGTCTATCTGCAGCTTCAAAATTATTCGAGATCATTGTGAACGATACTATCTTCTTTCATGTCAAGAGCTACATTTCAGCAACGCAACACGGATTTATGCCAGGACGCTCAGTTACATCAAATTTGCTGGAGTTCACCTCAACATGTATAAATCACTTGGAAAATAGGGCTCAAGTAGATACCGTTTATACCGATCTGAAAGCGGCATTCGATTGCATCGATCATGGTATTATTCTTCGGAAAATGTCTCGCCTGGGAATTTCGGATGGTTTGGTTGATTGGCTGAAATCATATCTTTCCAACAGAACACTTCGTGTCAAGCTGGGTTCGTGCACTTCATCACCATTTGCTGCAACCTCCGGTGTTCCCCAGGGCAGCAATTTAGGACCATTGCTTTTTTTTTTTTTGTAATTACTTTATTTGTACAGGCTCAATCGAATAAACTTTACAGAGCCGAGTTATCCTTTGCGTTATACATTGTTACTGTCTTATATTTAAAGTTAAAGGAACTGGACCGAGTACTCGCGGTCGTCTCGAGGTTAGTGGAGATTTACAATTTTTTGGATGGGAAAAGGGAAGAAGGAGGTTTTAAATGTGGTTTACGATATAACTATTTAATTAATCCTAAAGCATGAAATTATTTCTATTCATCTTGAAAACAAAAATTGAAAAAAAAACCCCCCAGACGTACAAAACACAAACTAAACACAAGGTTAATCAAACTTACAATCTAAGGTTAATATCCTTAAAGTAAACATATATGAGTTTCATAAACTCCAGATCGCGTCTAGCCAAAATATCCCGAACTGGAACATTAGGTTGTCTACCTCGAGCCCGAAGGGAATCATAAAAATGTGATCTGACTCCACGATACTCCACACAAGACCAAAGGATGTGATCAGCGTCCTGGTAACCTTGTCCACATTCACAGAGATTGCTGTCTCCCAACCCCACACGGAACAAGTGAGCGTTTAGACAATAGTGATTGGACATGAGACGAGACATCACGCGTATGAAGTCTCGACTCAAGTCCAACCCTTTGAAACATGCAAACTTCGACACCTTAGGGATAATTGAATGTAGCCATCGTCCCAAGCTACCCTCACTCCATTGATGTTGCCAGCTAACTAGCGACTGCTGACGATAAATAGAGAAAAATTCACTATAGGCGATCTGTCGATCATAAATGTCACCTTCCATAGCGCCCACCTTCGCAAGTGAATCCGCCTTCTCATTGCCCAAAATTGAGCAATGCGAAGGGACCCACGCGAAGGTGATGATGAAAGAGCGCACGGATAAAGTACTAAGCAGTTCTCGTATTTTCAAGAGAAAATACGAGAAGTGCTTTACCGGCCTAATGGAACGGATAGCCTCGACAGAACTGAGACTATCCGTAAAAATAAAGTAGTGGTGTGGAAGAAGTGAAGCAATAGTTTCCAAAGTGTAGTGAATTGCTGCCAGTTCAGCCACATACACAGAACAAGGAGCTTCAAGTTTTCGAGAGGCGCTATGAAATTCATTAAATACACCAAAACCAGCGGACTCCTCTATTAGAGATCCATCTGTGAAAAACGTTCTTGCAGAATCAACATGGCCAAACTTTGCAGCGTATAATGACGGAGCAATCATAGGACGATGATGCTCTGGAATTCCGCAGATTTTCTGCGTCATAGATAAATCAAAATTCACTGAATTGCCAAAATCGGAGAAGACTACACGATTGGGAATATTTCTTGAAGGGCTGACATCCTGTGTTAAATATAGGTAGTACAAAGTCATAAAACATGTTTGAGGATTTAGCTCCAAAAGCTTCTCAAAATTTGCAATCACCAGTGGGTTCATTATTTCGCAACGGGTGAGGAGCCTCAGAGATAACTCTGAAAAACGGACGGATAGTGGCAACATGCCAGCCAGCACTTCGAGACTCATAGTATGAGTCGAGTGCATGCATCCTAACGCGATACGAAGACAACGATACTGGATCCGTTCCAGCTTGATGATGTGCGTTTTAGCTGCCGACTGGAAGCAAAAACTACCGTACTCTAAAACCGATAAAATCGTCGTCCGGTACAACGTCAGAAGATCTTGTGGATGGGCTCCCCACCACGTTCCGGTAATTGATCGAAGGAAATTGATCCTTAGTTGGCATTTTCTTCTCAGATACTCAATGTGGGATCTCCAGGTGCATTTGGAATCGAACCAGACCCCGAGATATTTAAAAGACATGGAATGAGTGATCGGCTTACCCAAAAGTTGAAGCTTCGGTTGTGCTGGGCTATGCTTCCTAGAAAAAACGACCAACTCAGTTTTCTCCGTGGAGAATTCGATACCTAGCTGAATAGCCCAAGTAGACAAATTGTCCAAGGTATCCTGTAAGGGTCCTTGCAGGTCAACCTCTTTTGGCCCTGTGATAGACACTACGCCGTCATCTGCAAGTTGTCTCAACGTGCAATTGTCACTAAGACAGACATCACTTTCTCTAACGTAGAAATTGTACAAAAGGGGGCTTAAACATGAGCCTTGGGGGAGACCCATGTAGCTAAATCGAAAAGCTGTAGAGTTTCCATGAGAAAAGCTCATATGTTTTTCTGACAGCAAATTGTACAAAAAATTATTCATTAATGGAGACAATCCACAAGCGTGGAGTTTCTCTGAAAGAACTTCAACGGATACTGAATCAAAAGCCCCCTTGATATCCAAGAACACAGAAGCCATTTGCTCTTTCTTAGCAAAAGCTAACTGAATTTCCGAGGAAAGCAACGCGAGACAGTCGTTCGTTCCCTTACCCCTACGGAAACCAAATTGAGTATCTGAAAGAAGGTGGTTCGTCTCAACCCATTTGTCGAGGCGAAAAAGGATCATTTTCTCCATCAATTTCCGAATACACGACAGCATCGCGATGGGCCTATACGAATTGTGATCCGACGCGGGTTTATCAGGCTTTTTAATGGCTATCACCCTCACTCGTCTCCAATCGTCGGGAACAATATTGAGCTCCAAGAACTGATTGTACAAGTTCAACATGCGCCTCTTAGCGACGTCTGGGAGGTTTTTCAGCAAGTTGAACTTGATTCTATCAGATCCCGGGGCAGAATTGCCACACGAAAGGAGAGCGAGTGAAAGTTCGACCATTGAAAAAGGCTGACTAATTTCGTCTACCGAATTCGCGGTTTCGTGAGGAATCAACTGCGACGGCACGGAATCTGGACACACTTTTCGCGCGAATTTAAGAATCCATTGATCCGAGCATTCCTCGCTTTCGTTGTTAGTAGACCGGTTACGCATTCTTCGCGCCGTACTCCAAAGCGTATTCATAGACGTTTCGCGCGACAATCCGTCTACAAACTGCCGCCAGTAACCCCGTTTTTTGGCCTTGATGAGGCTCTTGAGTTCGCGTTCAAGAGATGTGTATGCGTCGAAATGCTCGCGTGTTCCGCGTTTCCGAAAAAGTTTAAACGCGTCGGACTTTTTACGGTAAACCTCCGTGCATTGTTGATCCCACCAGAGCGATGGTGTTTTCTTACGAATTGACGATCGCGGCACCGGTCGTGTTTGAGCGTGAAGTGCGCTGTCGACGATGAGATTAGAGAGGAAATTATATTCCTCGGATCCTGGATTACATGCCAAGTGCAATCCAACGATAGCGAATTGGAGCAAAAGGTGAGGTCTAATCTGCTACCATTCGAGGATGGACCAGCCAAACGTGTTACCTTTCCATTGTTAAGGATTGTCATGTTGAAGTTGTCGCAGAGATCATAAATCAAAGTAGAACGGTTATCATCGTACAGCTCCCCCCAGCCTGTACCGTGGGAGTTAAAATCTCCCATGATCAACCATGGAGCGGGAAGTACCGCACATATGTCGAAAAGTTGTTTGCGATTAACAGAGACTCTAGGAGCAATATATACAGAAGCAATACAAAGGCTCTTACCTTTAATGGTAGCCTGACATGCGACAACTTCAATACCGGGGAATTCGGGAAGATTCACTCTATAGAAGGAATGGCACTTTTTGATCCCCAAAAGTACCCCTCCTCCACGTGAATCCTCACGATCCAATCGAATAATGTTAAAATCGTAAAAAGGGAGATCAATTTCTGAAGAGAGCCATGTTTCACAGAGGGCAAATGCATCGCAATTATTGTTATGGACTAAATACTTGAACGAATCTAATTTCGGAATAAGACTTCGACAATTCCACTGTAGAACAGTGATCAAATCCCCGACCTCGTTTGGAAAATTATCCATCGAAGGAGATGATAGCTGCAAGAAGGGGCCATTTTGAAGTCAATTGCTTCAAGAAGGATTTCACAGTGGGAAGCAATGTGAGGACAATGCTTTTCAGAGGATCAGAAATGTTGAGGTATTTGAGAATACCGTCCACAATGTCATCAAATGAGAACAGCCCAGATGAAGAAGGGGTTTCTATTCTTAAAATTGGGGCATCAGGGGTTTTGGATGTCCCCGGAAGAGGTGGAAAATCCTGGGTATAATCAGTTCTGCGGAATCCAGGAGGAGTAGAAGTCTCCTTTTTTCCACCACTCCTTGATTTAGGCAAGCTGATTTGGGGTTCTTTATTTGCAACAATCCGCGAACGGATGCGTTTTCGTTTCCGTGCAGAACCTTCCGGAAAACTGAAAGAAGTTCCCTCCTCAGCCAAGTCAGAGTCAGTCTCGTCATCTGACAAAAGAGAAAAGGGATTTTTGTCATTGGTCGATGGCGTGGCTGTCTTAAGCATTTCTGCAAAAGACCGCCTGGAACGTTCCTTAAGGGAGCGTTTCATTTTGTCCCCGAGCTGTTTGTACGCCGGGCACGACGAGAGAGCATGAGGAGGAGTTCCGTTGCAGTACACGCATTTTGGTGCAGTAGCTGCGCAGGCGCCATCCTCATGCTTCTCCCCGCATGTGGAGCAGCGTGCCTTGTTGCCGCAGTGGGAGGCCGTATGTCCCAACCGCTTACAATGCTGGCAGTTCATGACCCGAGGTACAAACAACCGCACAGGAAGACGAAGTTTTCCCAGCTCGATGTATTGAGGAAGGGCAGATCCAGAAAAGGTCACCCGAAACGAGTCTGTGGGGGTAAAACTCTTTTTACCCTCGCTGAGCGATACTGACTTCATTCTATGAACGGCCAGTATCTTTACCGGAGGAAGCAAGGGGTTCTTGAATCGGCCAACCGCTTGCTTCTCCAGTATCTCGGGGTTCAGACTCGCCTCAGTGACCACACCTTCGATCTCCACATCAGAGGCTGGAATGTACACCCTATATTCCTGTGTGAAAAACTGGGAAACAGCAATTTCATTGGCCTGTTTCAGGTTAGCGACGGTCACACGAAGTTTGTTGTGCCTAACCTTCGTTATTTCGGTCACGGCAGAGATTCGCTTTGTCAGATCATCAGATTTTTGAACAACATTCAAGGGTTTGTTTTTGGGCTGAAAATAGACAACCCATGGGTCAGTCGAGTCATTCGGGTAGGCCCGCAATCTGGAGCTTTTCTCAGCCTGCCCATTGTCAGACTGAGACGACGAACCATGGATGACATCATCATTTTTCTGAGATGAATGGTCATCCATGTCGTCTTCTGACAAAACATCCATTTTGTTCAACTAGTGGGAGCGCAAAACGCTCTCCCACTGAACGCACAGACACAATACACAGAAAACACTACAAACACAGAAATACAAAATGAAAATTCAACTAATGGGAGAGGAAAAGAAACAAAAGAAAAAACAAAAACTTATCTGATAATTCTATACTTCTACCACCGAGCGTTATATGTGTAGGCGTTTACACAGATGGCTGGAAGGGACGCGCTGCGTGGATGACCTTCGTTGTGGTGCACTTGATCGAGGCTCGGTACTCAGCGCACACAGGCTCACGATGATTGATGAACGATGTAGATGTAGAAACGGGTGCTCACACTCGATGATGATGATACGTGAGCGGGTATTCGTAAGCGCGTATGCGTGACCACGCAACGATGATGCCCAAATTTGTTTGCGAGTTTCCAATAGCACGGATTAATCTTTCCGAAAATGACACTTTCTACTAAAAAAAACTCACTTTTCGATCAATTTACCGGGAACTATGCCAGGAGTCACTTAGTGAGAAAAAAAACTGATAAATTATATCAAGCGAATACCGAAAAAACTTCCAAAACAACGGAGCGCGAAACAAGTCGACCGTACTTCTTGCTAGGACGCAGTGGGATGAGGACCATTGCTGTTCACAATCTTCTTCAACGATGTGACGCTCCTCTTGCCGAGTGGTTGTGTGCTCATATACGCCGATGATCTCAAACTATACATTGTTGTCAAGTACGTCGAGGATTGCCGTCAGCTCCAAGCAATGTTAGACCAATTTGTTGATTGGTGCCGCTTAAACAAGCTTTCCGTCAGTATATCAAAATGTGTGGTCATGATATTTAATCGCACAAGAACGCCAATTGTATTCGATTACTCAATTGATGGATTTGTACTAGAAAGAGTATAACAAGTAAGCGACCTAGGTGTAATGCTGGACCCTAAACTTACGTTTGACTTACACCGTTCAATGGTAATCACTAAGGCTAATCGTCAGCTTGGTTTTATATCAAGAATCTCAAGAGATTTTTCGGATCCGTACTGTTTAAAAGCACTGTACTGTTCACTCGTTCGTCCGATTATCGAGACTGCATCTGTTGTTTGGACTCCCTACCAACTTTCCTGGAACATCAGAATAGAACGTATCCAAAAAACATTCATTCGTCGAGCATTAAGACAACTTCTTTGGAGAGATCCACTAAACTTACCTCCGTATGCTGAGAGATGTCGCTTGCTAAGCATGGACACGTTACAACGACGGCGACAAATTCAACAGGCAACATTCGTCGCGAAGTTATTAAGTGGTGAAATTGACTCTACCCACTTACTCTCTTGCTTGAACTTTCGTGCGCCAAGCAGATTTCTACGCTCAACGTTCCTATTGCGTCAAGACTCACACCGCTCTTCTTTTGGACAACATGAACCTGTTACGAGTATGATTCGCACGTTTTCTACAGTTGAAGAGTTGTTCGAGTTTGGGGAACCTGCTGCTCAATTCCAGAGACGTATTATTAACTCCAGATACATTTAGTATTTGTTATGGCTTCTGGTTCATTAAGACTTATTGTCAGATGGATGTATTAAATAAAAATAAATAAATAAATAAATAAATAAATAATCGATTAATATGGTAAAAACGCTACAACATATGACAAACATTATAGATTACCTCTGATTTTGTTCCTCTCGCTGCCGTAGAAGACGTACTTGCTCTTCAAGTTCAAAAATTCGTTGCGCAGTGTCCATCTTATCTTCACACATTATTGGTTCATTTGATAATTCATTATTTTGCGTCAATGAACTAATTACAATGGAAAAGATAGGAAATGTATCATGCTCAAAAAAATAAGAAAGCATTTTGAACCTACTCGCCCAAGCCGCTGTCTTCTTTTAAATCAGATGGAGCAGTTTCCCATTCGAAATTGTCGTCGTATGTGCGGATAGTTGGAATAGACGCCTTTTTCCGGTAAACCGCGTTTTCTCTCACTTTTTTATTTTACAATTCGAAATGTGCACAACAGAGTCTTGCAGTGTTAGGAACTGGGGTTTCCGGATCAATCTCGCAAAAAATCAACCACGCGCGGCGCAAGAAACGATCCTTAGGAAAGCGAAATAAACTTCTCTTCACCGCTGCACATGCAGTGTAGCTGCAAAACTTTGCGTAACATCGCATTTTAACTGCTTAGGAACTTTTATGAAAACCAAATATTATTGATACAGTAGAAAACCGGAAAATTCGACACGCGCCAATCGATTTTACTCTCAATCTGTACATAAAACATAACGTCGGACATAGTGCGCTGTATTTGTACAATGATGCGCCATAATGCACACCATGTCCGACGCTTTGTTGTTGTACAGAACGAGAGTAAAATCGAAAGTCGGGTGTGGGGTTTTCCGGTTTCAAACGCGACCGACAATAAAAACGAACTACAACAGACTACAACCATAGAGGTAACTCTAAGACCAGAAGGTCCCGAAGAAACGGGCTCAACTTTTTGGCTCAGCTCTGGTACTATCTTCGGTCCTAATCGATTCACCTCTCGAAACATAGGAAAATCCACTAACCCCTCATTTTATCTGTCAAACTTTCATAGCGAATCAAAACAAACATAGTGTAATACTGGAATTTATACTAGAATGGGATACGTTAATCGATTTGCTTGGGACCAATAGGCTAGTCAAGTAGTGAGCCAATTTAAAATCGATAGTTTCGTATTGATTGTTGCTACAACTACCAATCGATATTTCAAGAGAGTCACTCACAATCTTGCGCACATTTGCTTTGTTTATCAATTTGACAACCGTTCGAACAGAGTAAAGCTTGCTGCAATGCGTCTTGGATAGTGTCTGAAGCTGACTGCGATTCGACTTCGCCAGACCCAGATTGAAAATAATCGATTTATTAAAAATTATCGAACACACCATTTTGATTTTTTAGGCGAAGCCAAATGGCCGAATTATAGCACAAAGTTGTTACATTGCCCCTAACGAACAATTATGCGAAGTTTCATGAAATTCAGAGAGGTAAAATATGAAATTCGTTTATTTTGTCTATTATAGAGAAAAAAAAAGCAGCAACGACTCATAGTTGGCGCTGCGGTTATGATGATGCTATTTTAATTTCATGCTGTCAATTCGTTCGATGTATGAAATTATTAAATTACTTTAATTGTATCATGTTTTTCACTGTAACATTTTTTTTTTTTTTCCTTTGGTTTGTTTTTTCCGTCGATCTTGTTTTCCGTGCTGAGCACCAATGCTACCGACGTGCCAGGAAGGCAGCTCCCACACCTGGACCCTACCTATCGACCCATCAACTCATGAACCGGGGACCAACGGCTTTACTTCCCATCCGAAGGAAGGCGTGATCAGAGATGTTATGCCTCAGAACATCCCGGCTGCGCCGACTGGGATTGAACCCAGGCCTGCTGGGGTGATAGGTAATCACGCTTACCACTACACCACCGGCGCCGTTGGTACTGTAATATTGTAACTGCAGGAAATAAAAAGACTTCATTAATCCATATAAGTGTAACATTAAGGGATAAAGTGATACATGACCATGGAATCGTTAAAGAAATGGGTAGTTCCCTCCTGCCGAAATGTAATCGGGCTCCCGGAATCGTAGAAAAAATCAAAACAACATTCTTTGAGGAACACGGAAGTTTAATTCAAGACCAACAATTGAAATGGCCTTAACTCCATTTTGTAAACAAACCTTGTAAGGCCATTTTCTCGCGAATAGAAACCTTCATTCGCAAACCTAAACCACAAGTAGAGGATAATTTCCCCTACCTGTTCATTATGTTGGTTTGCCTTTGCGGACTTTGGTTCGCGAGAAAATGGCCTTACAAGGTTTGTTTACAAAATGGAGTTAAGGCCATTTCAATTGTTGGTCTTGAATTGTAAAAGCAGTTGAGGGCAGTCCACCTCGCCATTTAAAAGTTTCACTACAAATAAGGCTTGTTGCATTTTTCTTCTGTGTCCCAATGTGTCCAGGTCCGAATAGCATGCATCGGTCTGCATAAGCTGGTAAATTTATTGGATCGCGCCACGGTAGGCTGCGCAAAGCCAACCTCAGAAATCTTTTCTGAAAACGAAACGAAATCCCAGTTGACGATTCGCCATAAAGATGATCGAGTAATAGTGAAGATTGAAGGTCAACTTTGGGTCCAAAAGAACACCAAGATCAGTCATACGTTCTACTCTGCGAAGCGTTACATTGTCAATGCAATAGTCGTAAAGGATTGAACTCTTTGAGTGGTGAAACGTCATCACTGCACACTTTGGAACGCTGATGAAGAGCTTATTGCGAAGAGCTTGAAGGTGATGACAATCCTCAATAGAGGTAACTATGACGTATAGCTTAAGATCATCTGCATAAACGAGCTTGCATTTAACTCCCAACCAAGCTGCTACATCGTTGAAGAATAACGTAAGCAAAAGTGGACCCAGGTTACTTCGCTGAGGTACTCCAGAGGTGCTGGTAAACGTAGAAGAGACACAAGATCCCAGTCGTACTCGAAGAGTTCGTCCAGTCAAGTAGGAATGTAACCACGACCTAAGTTTCTCAGACGCTCCTAGTCGGGAAAGCTTGCATAACAAAACCTTCTGGTCGATTTAGTTGAATGCGGCTTTCAGATCAGTATATATGACGTCGACTTGTGCCTTATCCTCCATCGCGGTGATCCATGTACTGGTGAAATCAAATAGACGTCAAAAGTTTCCAAAAACGTCCACTAGGAGCGCTGTAATAAGCAAAGGCGTTTGTTCCATTTCTAAGTGGGCCATGGTTTAAGTGGTCTGTATTGTTCAATAGTTAACTGCTTCCCGGATAGATGCAGGGAAATTTGGTTTCTCTAGTGCAAATCGAAACACTTAATTTTTATCGAATCATTTAACAACGTTTTTTCCCGGAACACTTTATTACTCGGGACAATTAACCCTCCGGTACTTGCGCCAACTTTTATAACACGAGTACTGGCGCGTTGTACTTTGAACTACAGTGTTTCCATTGCCATTATACTGCCGAGCTACCAATCGAGCTGAAACCACCGAGTATTCCTCAAAAAACTTGTTTTGAACTAAACAAGCTAAACTTTGATTACAGTAATCCCCAAAAAATGCGGATAATAGGGAAAATGTAAATGGAAACTGGTGTTCATAGTTACATCGGGATTTGACTTAATTGGATCCTTACGAGAAAGAAAAATACTGTCTTGGGCAAAGTTGTTCAGAAGATCATAATCTTTTGGTTGGTGGATAGTAGTTCAGAAGTTTCTGACCAGATAGCAAATTACCTTCTTCGATTCGTGAAATTATCCCATATAAAATATCTCTAGATTCTGACCAGATAGAAAGTAACTGTCTTCGGCAAAGTTGGCCAGGAGATCAAAACCTTTCTGTTGGAGGACAGTACAGCATTTTGTCACAACGCGGTGCTAGGATACACGTGAAATCCTCGCACATATAATATCTCGAGATGCTGACCAGCTAGAAAGTTACTGTATTCAGCAAAGGTGTTAAGAAGATGAAGACCTTTTGGCTGGATATCAGTAGTTCAGAAATATCTCAATACTTAGTTGATAAGTTTGTTAATATCATATGTAGAGAAAATCTTATTAAACTACATTACATAATAGAAAGAAAAAACAAAAAGCAATAAATAAAAAAAAAACACAAATCAAAATAATTTGATGCCATCGGTTAGTTTTCATGACTTCTAAACCTATATTGGATATACTAAGGGTATCTAAGTCCTTTACATGCCCCGTAACGTGGGTAGATCACCTTTTCGTGGTACGTTACGGGATGTAAGATCTACCACCGATTCCTAGTCCTGACTACTTCAAACTAGGGGAACAGGATTTTTCAGTACTTCAAGGAACACATCTTAGTCCTTGTTACATTTCATGCCTTGTTGATAGTGACAAGACTCGGCTCTGTCTACCGAGGATGATCTTGAAACAAGGAAAAAAAATGAGTTAGTTGTCTTCATCTATGTGATTCCTAATCTTCTATTCGTTGTTCCCTAGTTTGAAGTGGTTAAGACTAGGGTTCTGATACATGGTCATTATCGGTGTCATACCTTAATTTTGGAATCCAATTTTGACTGACAAAGGGGCGCGCCTTTGGAGGGTGTTTCAACTCTCCGAAGGGTATTAATAGCGGGACCTTTCAATTAGAGCCGGATCCTTGCGATAAATGCAAGAGTGGCAACTGTAAAAAAATCGAATAATACTTCATAATTTCTCAATAGTGATGGAGTAATACGACATGCACTAAACTAAGGACTCGGGATATACTACAATAGATCAATTTACTGGTCGCAGTAGTACTAGGTCCCGAACAGAGGAAAAAAAAGTCCTTTCCATATCTAAATAATGAAGATGCATTTAATTCAGTATCTATAAAAATTAACATGCATACTAACACAGCATAGTGAAAGAATTCTGAACTAATCAGCTCACCAACCGGAAGAACTTTGCCGCATGTACAACTTTGCCAATTACAGTAACTTCCTGTATGGTGAAGACAACAAGCTATAGCATATCCACATATTTTACATGCACACTAGCTCTGTATACTGAATAGATTTTGAGCACGCAGGAGAACAAAAAAACACTGTGGCTAAAATTTTGTCGAATGTCGAATGATCAGATTTTTCAAATAAAACATATACTTCTCTAAGTACACACGCAGGCATGGAAAATCATTTGCATTCATTTACATTCGTTTGCCCCTAACTTTTTTTATCAACAGAATATCTCAAAACAATGTACAGAATTTTTGTAGGTTTTGCTATTACCAACAACTTTTGTTAACAACTCAAATCCGTATCTATTATGCATAACGAACCAGTGTGAACAGAAGCCACTACTGTTTTTCAATGAATGTATTTTACATTCTCTGAAAAACAGTAACAAGTTCTGCCCGCTCTAATTCGTGATGTATAAGAGATACAGATTTGAGTTATAGCCAAAAGTTGTAGCTAATAACAAAACCTACTAAAGCTCCAGACAACATTTTGCGGAATGCTGTTGATGAAAAAAGTTAGAGGCAAATGAATGTAAATGAATGCATGAAATGAATGTAAATGATTTGCCATGCCTGTACACACGTGATTTTGTGACCCTTAACGGCGAAAATTTTGTCCACTTTCGCTTACATATTGATATATCGAAATCAGTATTCTTGCGGTGATAGATGCAGCGTGAGTAAATATGAGAATGGTAGAGAAAGAGGGAGAAAGGTAGAGAGGGAGAACACAAGAAAGTGAAATAAAGGCAAAACTTATTACAGTAAACTCGTTCTAAATAGATATTTGCGATCAACGACTTAGGGTTGATGCATATATTATGTCACGCTCTAAGGTGGTAGGAGGGGGGGGGGCTCTAAGATTTTGTGACAAGCAATGCATTAGGTATAAGAAAAACGTCACGATAGGGGGGAGGGGGTAATTTTTTGCTCGATGTAGCGTGACATAATCAATGCATGGGCCTTTAGGAAGGATTTTCGATTTACGGTGGTAAATTTTGGACTTTTGCTTGGGAAATGTGGTTGAAGTGGCCTGGATTTTCAGTAAGTTAAAAATGTCGCATGCCGTTTCGTCGGTGATTGTAGCCTGGATTTTTTACCCTTTTTAAAGCACTCCAATGTTGTCTGCTGAGCAGTTTATGGAGGCAGAATTATATCATCTTCCAAATTAATTAATAACTAATTATCCTGACCTTCAATCCAAGTGCGATCTTGAGCAAGATTGCAGCTGATAAAATGTCACATTAATATAAATATCAAACTTTCCACAGATCATTACAGCAAAGAGCTAGAACGATGAGAACTATAAGTTCACTTTTCCAATAGTAACTCCCACATAAAGGGCCAGTGCACTATGAGCTCGCATCCAAATGAGCTCATATTTTGGGATAATTAACAGTACCTGATTGGAAATCGATTAAGCTTCGTGGATTAAAATCAAAATTTTGAACCACTCTAATATCCACACATAGACTCACATGTAGTTTATTTTTTATGTGATATTCAGGTATATTTGAGCACTGTTCTACAGTGGAATTGCCTAAGCCTTATTCCAAAATTAGACTCATTTAAGTTTTTAGTTCATAATAATGATTGTGATGCATTTGCTCTTTGTGAAACTTGGCTCTCTTCAGATATAGATCTTCCTGTTTTATGATTTTAACATTATTCGACTGGATCGTGAGGATTCGCGTGGAGGAGGGGTACTTTTGGGGATCAAAAAGTGCCATTCCTTCTATAAAGTGAATCTTCCACAATTTCCAAGTATTGAAGTTGTCGCATGTCAGGCTATTATTAAAGGTAAGAGCCTTTGTATTGCTTCTGTTTATATTCCTCCTAGAGCCGTTGTTAATCGAAAACAACTTTCAGATATATGTTCAGTACTTCCTGCTCCACGGTTGATTATGGGAGATTTGAATTCCCACGGTACAGGCTGGGGGGAACTGTATGATGACAACCGTTCTACTTTGATATATGACCTCTGTGACAACTTCAATATGACAATTCTTAACAATGGAGAAGTAACACGTTTGGCTGGTCCATCCTCAAATGGAAGTAAATTAGACCTCACACTTTGCTCTAACTCATTATCGTTGGATTGCACGTGGAATATGATCCAAGGTCCCCACGGTAGTGATCACTTGCCGATCAAAATTTCGATTGCCAGTGGGTTCAATCCGTGATATCGATTGGACAACGTTCAAGACCGCGATAGAGGAAGCCGTGTCGTCGGTAGAAGGGCTTCCACCGTTGGAGGAATATATCTTCCTCTCCAATCTGCTCTTGGACAGCGCGCTTCGAGCTCAAACTCGGCCGGTTCCTGGAACGTCTTTCCGTAGGAAACCTCCTTCCCCTTGGTGGGGCCAGCAATGCACTGAGGTTTATCGTAAAAAGTCCGACACGTTTAAGCTTTTCCGGAACCGTGGATCACCCGTGAATTTCGAAGCGTACTCTTCTCTTGAACGCGAACTCAAGAGCCTCATCAAAGCCAAGAAACGCGGATACTGGCGGCAATTCGTGGACGGATTATCGCGCGAAACGTCGATAAATACGCTTTAGAATGCGGCGCGAAGGATGCGTAACCGGTCTTGAAACAACGAGAGCGAGGAGTACTCGGATCGTTGGATTCTCAAGTTCGCGTGAAAAGTATGTCCTGATTTTGTGCCAGCACAGATGATTCCTCGCGAAACGACGAATTCGGTAGACGAGATCAGCAGGCCTTTTTCAATGCTGGAGCTCTCACTCGCGCTTTTTTCGTGTGGCAATTCGGCTCCGGGGGCTGATAGAATCAAGTTCAACTTGTTGAAGAACCTCCCAGACGTCGCTAAGAGGTGCATTAGAGTGATGCAAAAGTTGAAATTTTCGCTCCACAATACTTAAACGGTTTCAAATCGGATCCTGACTAACCTCTCAAAATTTGAACCCATTTGGTGAGAAACTGAGGTGGCACAAACCATTTGAAGTTTGTATGGGAATAACTATGGTAAAACGAAGATTTTTGTGCATGTCTATCTAATAATTCACCATATCGGTCTGCTTCAAAAACTTTCAACTGTACTTATAGGAATTTTTCTCAGCTACAACTTTGCTGAAGACCACTTTTTAATTAAATGCAAGGATCGAAAGTTATCAATGGTCCAATGCACTGATGTCTTAGGATCATGCTCAATCAATTGCTCAACAGGCAACATTGGTGTTTCTGGGGCGTTGAATAGGACACAAAAATCATGGCTACTATGTCACACTGCAAAATACAGTGTTGCCTACAGAGCAGCTGCTTGATCATGTCATAAGTTTACCAATATCTCAAATAATTAATAACTTTTTCCTGTCTCGTTTTACATACAAATGATTTTCGGCAAAGTTGTAGCTGAGAAAATTTTCTATAAGAATGGCTATCGAACTGTTTCGCAGCTTAATATAGAAAAAAAAACTAGAAGGCAATGAACAAAAAGTTGAGATTTCCCATAGTAATTTACATGTAAACTTCAAATGGCTTGTGCGAAGTCTGTTTCTAACCAAATGAGTTGTAACTTTGGGAGGCTAATCAGGACCCGATTTCGAACCGTTTGAGCACTGTGGAGCGAAAAAGTCAAATTTTGCATCAGTCTAAGGTGCATGTTGAACTTGTTTGGTCAGTTCCTGGAGCTTATTATTGTTCCGGATGATTGGAGGCGGGTGAGAGTTATAGCCATTAAAAAGCCTGGAAAACCCGCGTCAGATCACAACTCGTATCGTCCCACTGCGATGTTATCGTGTATTCGAAAATTGTTGGAGAAAATGATCCTTTTTCGCCTGGATAAATGGGTTGAGTTAAACCACCTACTCTCAGATACTCAATTTGGTTTCCGTAGGGGCAAGGGAACGAACGACTGTCTCGCGTTGCTTTCCACTGAAATTCAGTTGACTTTTGCTAAAAAAGAGCAAATGGCTTCTGTCTTCAGGCCCCTATGACAGGGCCCAGAGAGGCCGACGTGCAAGGACCCTTACAGGATACCTTAGATAATTTGTCTACTTGGGCTATCCAGTATCAAATTCTCCACGGAGAAAACTGAGTTGGTCGTTTTTTCTAGGAAACATAAAGGGTGATACGGTCAAAATTTGGTCAAGGGAAAACGCGTGTAAATCGGTGAAATCGTTTATTTAAAAAATCAAATTAAATTTCTTTTTCAAGTTCAATTAGTATAAAATTCAGGAAAAATATTCAGTTAGGCTTCCGCTTTTCCAAATCCGAATTGCCGGGCCTTACGCTTGACCCCTGCCATCAGATTTTGTACAGCCACCTTGTCCACCTTCTTCGCCGCAGAAAGCCAGTTTGCCTTGAACTGCTGCTCGCCCTTAGCAGTTTTTTTGGTCTTCTTTAGGTTCCGCTTGACAATAGCCCAGTATTTCTCAATTGGGCGGAGCTCTGGCGTGTTGGGAGGGTTCTTGTCCTTGGGAACCACCTGCACGTTGTTGGCGGCGTACCACTCCATGGCCTTTTTACCGTAATGGCAAGATGCAAAATCCGGCCAAAACAGTACGGAACAACCGTGTTTCTTCAGGAAAGGCAGCAGACGTTTATTCAAACAGTCTTTCACGTAAATTTATTGGTTGACAGTCCCGGAAGCTATGAAAATGCTGCTTTTCAAGCCACAGGTACAGATGGCTTGCCAAACCAGATATTTCTTTGCGAACTTTGACAGTTGCATGTGCTTGAAAACATCTGCTACCTTTCCCCTTCCTTTTGCCGTATAAAACTCCTGTCCCGGAAGCTGCTTGTAGTCGGCTTTGACGTAGGTTTCGTCGTCCATTACCACGCAGTCAAACTTCGTCAGCATCGTCGTGTACAGCCTCCGGGATCGCGCTTTGGCCGTCGTATTTTGTTTATCATCGCGATTTGGAGTCACTACCTTCTTGTAAGTCGATAGTCCGGCTCGTTTTTTGGCTCGATGCACGGTTGTAGACGATACACCCAGCTTATTTGCGGCATCTTGGAGAGAGAGGTTAGGGTTTCGCTTGAAACTACCGGCAACTCTCTTTGTCGTCTCAGCGGCTTCCGGTTTTCGATTTCCCCCCGATCCAGACTTCCTGGCTGTCGACAAACGTTCCCCAAACACTTTAATTACATTTGTAACGGTTGATTTGGCAACTTTTAGCGATTTTGCAAACTTTGCGTGCGAGTAGCTCGGATTTTCGCGATGCGCGAGCAAAATTTTGATACGCTGCTCTTCTTGCTTGGACGGCATTTTGACAACTGAAGAGTGAATTCCAAAATCAAAATAGGAGCAACATTCTACACACACACACCTTCAAAATGAGGGGTGTTCAGGTTATTTAAATGCAAAATTGAAAGAAATACGTCAAGTTGATATTGACCAAATTTTGACCGTATCACCCTTTAGCCCAGCACAACCGAAGCTTCAACTTTTGGGTAGGCCGATCACTCATTCCATGTCTTTCAAATATCTCGGGGTCTGGTTCGATTCCAAATGCACCTGGAGATCCCACATTGAGAATCTGAAGCGGAAATGCCAACAAAGGATCATTTTTCTCCGTACAATTACCGGAACGTGTACAGGACAACGGTTTTATCGGTTTTAGAATACGGTAGTTTTTGTTTCCAGTCGGCGACTAAAACTCACATCATCAAACTGGAACGTATCCAGTATCGTTGTCTTCGTATCGCGTTAGGATGCATGCACTCGACTCATACGATGAGTCTAGAAGTGTTGGCGGGCATGTTGCCACTATCGGCTCGGTTTTCGGAATTGTCCCTCAGGCTCCTCACCCGTTGCGAAGTTATGAGCCCACTGGTAATAGACAACTTTGAAAAGCTTCTTGAGCTGAACCCTCAAACTCGTTTTATGTCATTGTACTACGTGTACATAACAATGGATGTCAGCCCTTCACAGCATAATCCTCATCGTGTATGCTTCTCCGACTTCGGCAGTTCTGTTCATTTTGATTTATCCATGACGCAAGAGATTCGCGAAATACCAGAGCATCATCGTTCCATGATTGCTACGTCAATTTTCGCTGCAAAGTTTGGCCAAGTTGATTCCGCAAGATCGTTCTTCACAGATGGATCACTAATAGAGGCGTCCGCTGGTTTTGGTATTTATAACGAATTTCATAGCGCCTCTCGAATGCTTCAAGCTCCTTGTTCCGTATATGTTGCTGAGCTGGCGGCAATACATTATACGCTAGAAACTATCACCTCACTTGCACCAGATCATTATTTTATTTTTACGGAAAGTCTCAGTTCTGTCGAGGCTATTCGCTCTATGAGGCCGGTAAAGCACTCCTCGTATTTTCTCATGAAAATACAAGAGCTTCTAAGTGTTTTATCTTTAAGATCTTTTGTCATCACCTTTGCATGGGTCCCATCTCATTGCTCGATTCCGGGCAATGAGATGGCTGACTCACTTGCTAAGGTGGGTGCTATGGAAGGCGATATTTACGGTCGACAAATCGCCTACGATAATTTTTTTCTTCATTTATCGTCAACAGTCACTCGTCAGCTGGCAGAATAAATGGAGCGAAGGAAGTTTGGGACGATGGCTATATTCGATCATCCCTAAGGTGTCGAAGAGTCCTTGGTTCAAGGGGTTGGATGTGGGTCGAGACTTCATTCGTATGATGTCTCGCCTGATGTCCAATCACTACTCGTTAAACGCTCACTTGTTCCGTGTTGAGCTGGGGGACAGTAATCTCTGTGAATGTTGACAAGGTTACCAGGACGCAGATCACATTATTTGGTCATGTGCTGAGCACCGTGGAGTCAGATCCGAGTTGTACGATTCCCTTCGGGCTCGAGGTAGACAACCTAATGTTCCAGTTCGGGATATTTTGGCTAGACGCGATCTGGAGTTTATGCAACTCATATATGTTTTCTTGAAGAATATTAACCTTGGATTGAAAGTTTGACTAACCTTGTGTTTAGTTTTTGTTTTGTTCGTGTGGGTTTTTTTAATGTTTGTTTCTGTAATAATTGTATAATTACACGATGGATACCAAATTGAATAGGAATAAGTTCATGTTTTAAGAATAATAATATATTCATATTGTAAATCATCACTCAAACCTCCTCCTCCCTCTCCCCATCCATAAAACTGTAAATCTCTACTAACCTCGAGACGACCGCGAGTAATCGGTTCAGTTCCTTTAAATCTAGATTTAAGACATCAATTATGTATAACGCAAATGATAACTTGGCTCTGTAAAGTTTGTTCGATTGAGCCTGTACAAATAAATTAATTAATTAAAAAATGTGATACACAGGTAGAAATCATAAATTTTATTATTGGATAAATAGTATGTGCTTTTCTAAAAGAAACTATGTGAAAATATTTTTCAGTTCTATCGTATTCAGAGATCTATCGCTATTGTATATGGTAGATAGCCATCCATTGTTGACTGTTTGAGAATAGACAATGACAGTTGCTGTAGCTGCTATCAAAGCTTAAATTTGTCTTCACTCTAACATTATAGTACCCATTAAGTAGTGCAATTTCACTAATGGGTAACAATTACTCATTTATGGGTTAACCTACTTTACTTCAAAATGGGTGATATTGTACCCGTTAATGGGTACTTTCCAGTTACAGTGTTCAGCTCTTCAAAACACCCATTTAGCTACCACCAGTGATGCCATGTTATCTGATTTTTGTACACGAAAAAATGTGGGACCCCTTTGTTTATGTTGATACCATGAGTTTAGTGTGTGTGAGTTTATTCAATCTAACCCCCACTGGCCGGCAGTGGTATTATGGAAGAAATTTGCTTACAACAATCCTTGATGTAATAATTTAAAGCAAGTTTAGTCCGGGAGTTTGAAAGCGATAGCTCTACTGCAGATTCAGCAACCCATTTCAGAATGCCTGGTAATTCACGTCCATTCCGAGGTTACTTTTACATACAATAAGCCCCGCATGTAAACACTACCGTTATCATATGAATAATGGTACTGCAAACACACTTCCAGATTTCTAAATGTGGTGTTTCGAAATCTGGCGCGTATTTAGTAATATATGGAAATATGCATTTATGATTGATTATAAATCAGATGGATCTCACCAAATTCTGCCTCCGAAAAAGGACCGGTTTGTTCACTCGCGGTAATCGAAAAAATCTTCCGCGTTGTTTTTACAACCCAACACGACATTTTGAATCACTATGTTGATACCATGAGTTTAGTGCCTCAAAATATAGTTCCAAAAATTAACTAATTTTTAAATAAATAAAACTCGTTAAAGAACCTTACGGTATCACAATAAATAAGGGGCACCCAACTTTTTTCGTGTACAAAAATCAGGATACATAGCATCGTTGGCCACTGGCAGCTCATTCAACCTTCCGAGTGGGTTAGGAGCTCCACTCGGTCGACCAACTAAAACCAACAACGCTTAACCATTAATCCTCTAACAACGATGACGAATGCCCGTCCGTATACGCATAGGTATTCTGCACTGCATCCACATTGGGTAAATGAAGGGAATCACCCACCCAAACAAGACACAGAATTGATGTGCACCAACCATTTTGCAACACATTATATTCCTACCATTCTCGTATGATCAACAACAACGGAGACCACAATACAATAACACCGACATGAGTGAGCGGACTGCAGTTGTGGTCATACGCTACGGAATGGATACTCGCTGCACTGCTCCTGATAAGGCATGTTGTCTACTACGAACGAGCTCGCTTTGACTGACTATATTTAGTACACCGTCACTCAAATTAAGACATTTTTGCGAATAGATAGACGACAGCAAATAATATGTATTCATTCCTTGTAAGCTGAAAAAAGTTGCATTTCTTCTACCTTACATAGGGTTACGAAGGGCTTCGCCCCCATGAAACCCAATTCCAACAATGAGATTTTATCATGCTGCCAAAAATGAGCGTTGAAATTGAGTGTTCACCCCACGCTTGGAGTAGGCGAAGCCGTTCAACACCCTACCTTGAAAAGCAGTTGGAAAAGTTGTACAAGTGGTAAACCCTTTTTCCCTGCTAGCAGCATATTACACCGCGACATACCTACAAGCTTGTCGTTTGTTTTGTATGAGAGCCTTGTGCCATGTGGTTACAATGCATCCAACTTGAAAAGCTTCGAAATCCCCTCTCCAACGCAGTTTCCCCGGTTGGTGTAACTTCAGTTTCAATCAAATTAGAAAAAGAAAGCGAATGAATGGAGTGTGCGTGGGTTTCAACGTCGTCGTCGTCGTGCTGCTTTTAGCCATGGGCGGAGCTAGGAATATTGCACATTCTGTGTGTCTGTTGCAATGTGGTGCAATTTCAAAAAACCAAAATCGACCGCGTAAGGTAAAGTGGTCAGGTTTTAGCGTTAGCGTTGTTATGATATACTTCGTAGATTGGATACTAGCGACACTCACGTCTCTTCTGAAATTTTCAGTTAGACTACTTTCAGGAATAATACTGGGGAGTAAACATTGGTTCCAATCTAAACAAGAGTAACAGAAGCATGACTGTCGCTATACCCGGCCACGCCCATCTTTACCATAACTAGGGATATGGAAGGAAATGTTGATGTAGTACTTACTTAACGATAGGCCACCGACTTAGCGACACCCTCATAAGTGCTACGGAGTTGGAGGGTTGGGAAGGGTATTCGGTTAGGATTCACCTCAAGTTGGCGATGCCACCAAAAGTATGTATTGTTTATTTGTTGTTTATTTAATCTCTCGATAGCTGGCTATCGAAAAAACATATTCATTTTGTTAAGTGATCATGAATTTTAGGAGTCATGACGGAGAGCTTGGGATTAAACCCATGATTTTCTGCTCAGTAAGCAAAAACGATCCCTCCAGGGTCATCGAGCATCTCATAATCCATAGCGCTTCGCGACAATACAGGACTACGTTTTCGCTTGATATGCAAATAGTTTTCGAGGTTAATGTTCAATATCAAATATACAAATGATGGTGGCGATTTATTGTGCTGTGGAAGAGCTTGGGGTTAAGTCCATGATTTTCTGCTCAGTAAGCAAAATCGATCCCTCCCATCGAGCTTCTCATAATCCACAGCGCTTCACGTCAAAGTACGAATATATGGATAAACTATCTATTATTGAATAACTATTATTAACGATAATTACATGAAAGAAATAATATATAAACTACAAACTTAGAAAAATTCATGTAAATTTAGGTGCTCTGAGACTGACATATACGAGCGTCAATATTGACATAAAATTGAGTCATAATAGACGCAAAATTCTGCTCAATCAAACGTATTTTCGTTTAGTTTCGGAGCACTTAATTTTACACGACATGTTTGTTTACGTCTCATCCTTTATGTCAAAGATAGATTCCGTCTCGTGTAAAATTAGGTAATTCTAAGTGTGTACAAACAAAACGGGACTACTAAAATCTCAAAAGGATATTCTCACAAATATATTTCACCCAACCAGGAATCTCAAAACCAGACGCTATAATGATACTCTGCACATGTTAGACACAAGAAGAGGCCAAAAAGCAAGCGTCCGACACAGACAACCCACCAGATCCAGCCTTGCAATCACAATCAACGATTCTACGAATCGCGAGCGCTCACGGATCATAAAACCACTGACTGCGAAACTCTGAAAGCGAAATTGACAGGCTCTATGCGTCAAACACCCGCCTCCAATCTCCTCCCGCATCCAACAACACAAATCTTCATTACAACATCTAACGAATTCAAAACTCCGAAAATCACTCATCTATAGCAAGTGAGTGGAAGCAACCCTGCATGCAACCATTCTTCATGATACACTTTTCTGCCTATCTTTCTATTAGGCCTGTGAACATGCGTTAGCTTCGAAACTTCTAACCAAACTGGAAAAAATTCGATCACAAAAAAAAACTTCAAAGGTCAAGTAAAATAAATATTGATTATTTTACGCAAAAACGAGCAAGCAATATTAAATCTCTTGTATCGTATGCTAATGCTAATTGAATGTATCAAAAATAATATGCTTAAATAAACCAAAATATTAATAGAACTATATGCAAAATTTACTAGAAGATCATTACTTTATTGGTGAGAAGTTTCTAATAAGCCCTCTCAGTTCCTATGTATACAGAACAAATCTGATACTATAATCAGAATTGCTCAGTCTGCATGAAGCAGCCGATTGCATCAAGGAAGTTCTATTAACAACCAAGAATTAATCGTTTGAGGCATACTGAAGCATTAAGAAGGTGATATGTATCACTATAGGAAATCATCATCGTTAGAATATAAAGAAATTAAACATAACCCTTTGCTTCAGTACCGTCAACCTCCATTTCCATGGAGAGGGCGTAACGTAAAGTGGTCAGGTTTTGACCACTTATAACTCTGCCAATAGAGGATGGATTTTTATTCTAAACAAGCCAATCGATTGGAAATTTTCTACGAACCTGCTATAATGAACACTTTATCAATGTTCAATAAGTCACTATTGAAAATTACACAAATGTCCAACTGTTGCAATGGTGATCAAAAGTATCACCGATTGCCGGCAAATAGCGCTTTCCCTAACAAAGATTTCAAAATCGAATACCGTCCGGTCTCGTCGAACGGTGCTTATTCAATAACCTTGTGTGGTGGTGTCCGGTCGGTCGTCATCAGCAGCAGCATCAGCAGTGGTGCTTTCGGCGCGTGGCGTTGAACGTTATTTTCCAATACACAACGAAAGGCTGCCGGCAAGCAGCGAGCTGCAATTGATCATTTTGTCAAGCTTCTGCATTCATGTTCCATCAGATGTCACTGCTGTTGTTTGCGGTGACATATATCGGAAACTAGACACAATCTGTTTTCCTATAATTGTTCACAGAGGACACTACAGTGCAAAACATGTCTGGTACCTCTATATATGCATTGAGATTATTTTTCGAAGTCCCTCTTTTTTTACACATTCTGCACACAAAATAGCTCACCCCTCACAGAATTTTATGTATGGGGCGGGGCATAAAGTATCTTTTGCACAGAATATGTAAAAAAGGAGGGACTTCAAATGTTAAAGCAAATGCATATATAGAGGTACCAGACATGTTTTGTAGTGTCAGGTACTCTATTTTTAAAGCAGGTAAAATTGTATGGGGAAAAATCATTTTTAATTAATTGTAGCTTGTTTAACAATAATTTCCGGGAAAAAACTGAACGACAAAGTCCCTGATTAATTTCTTTAGGTTGTCGTTCACTTTTTTTCACCTGAATATGCACCGAAAGCGAATTATTCCCACTTCTCTCAATTTCTTTATGGGGATTTTTATCATTTCCTACCAACGGAACAGCGCCATCTCTGTGGAAATGGTCGAACAAAATGATTAATTCACATCAGAAATTTTTTATTTTTTTATTTAACCACCATCTTTGACATTTTAGCCATACAGACTGTTTGAAGTGACTTAATCCTATTCTTAAAAACTGGTCTACTTATATTAAAATCAAAAACATCACACACATCATTAAACAGTCTGCAACATCTATCGAGAGGATTGTTATAACCGCAAGCAGTACGATGTCCGGGAGTCCACAGAAAGTAATAGTTGCGGTGACGGCGAGCTGGAGTGTGGAAATTGATGTTCTCGAGCAAACAACTGCAGTCAATATGATTACTAATCTTGTCAAATATGAACATCCTCTGGAGAAAGACTCGCCGATTTGTTAGTGTTTGCAGTCCACGTCGTCGAATTGTGCAGTATTGCTGCGCAAAAATCCTAGCATGGAGTTGGCCTTTGCAACTGTCATGGATATGTGCTCGTTAAACCGTAGTTTGCTGTCCAAGATGAGCCCAAGATCCTTAATGGCATTAGCCCTTTCCAGCGGCGATTGATTCATAGAGTAATCAAAAATGATCGGAGAGTGAGAGCGGGTAAGGGTAATCACTTTGCATTTGGCAGCATTGGCTTGCATTCCATTCATCTGACACCAGGATGACAATCGCTCTATATCAGCTTGTAGTGCGCAACAATCCACGATCGATTTGATCACACGGTACAGCTTAAGATCATCCGCATATAGCAACTTACAGGAACTTAGCATATCACACACGTCGTAAATAAACAGAACGAAAATGAGAGGTCCTAGGTGACTCCCTTGTGGAACTCCCGATGGTATATGGAATACCTCGGATATGGAATCACGTACCTTAACGAAAGCCTTCCTGGATGATAAGTATGATTTCAACCAACAAACGATCCACGGCTAGGTCGTGAGGGACTTTGTCAAAAGCCTTAGAGAAGTCGTTGTAAACGGAGTCCACTTGCTGACGCTTCTCGATGCTACCTATAAGAGTATTCGTGTAAGTCATCAAGTTAGAGACTGTTGAGCGCTTTTCATGAATCCATGCTGAAGCTCTGAGATTATGGGTTGAACAGCTGGATATAACTTCTCATGCAGAAGACTTTTGAGAACTTTGGCCAAGCAGTTCAGGATCGAGATAGGTCGGTAATTTTCCACTTTGTGCATGTTGCTGGACTTGAAGATAGGTGTAATTGAGGCGAGCTTCAAGGCATCCGGAAAAACGCCATCCTTAAGCGATCGATTGAAAATAGACATAACGGGAGTGGCCAACAATGCTGCACAGTTCTTAACGAAAGACGGTGGAATACGGACCTTTCGATGGATCTACTGAGCAAAGGGCATTGAGAATAGCGCCTTGACTGAAGATGAGCTGCTGCAGGTGAATGTCGTATCTTGGTAGCTGATCAATGTATTGCTGCGGTGGAGGAGTTTGATCGGGTTCGAAAATACTTCGGAAAAAGTCAGCGAAAAGGTCAGCAGAAGCGGTGTCGGTGGTGGAGCTTCTACTACCGTAAGCGTCCATTCACCGAAGAAGGAGGAAGAAGCCGCACCGCTACTGATCGGATTCAGTAGCTCTTCGTCAGTTGCTGTGGGCAATCTATGCCAAGCGTGTCACCCTCGTTCCAAACAACATACAGTTCGCCAGCTTCACCTGTGTTGAACACCCTAATAGCTCAGCATTACTCAACCATCACGATAAAACGGTGCTTTTCAGGACAAACTTAAATTTGTTAAAGAGTATTTTGTGAAGCTCATTCATCGGATGTCAGTTCCCATCTGTTTAAATCTAACATACCATGTATTTTTAAAGCAACATTGGGGGAGCAAATTCAAAAATCAAAGATGGTCGCGGCATGATGGTCTGATTTTGATCCAGAGATGATGGGTTTTACTTCCTAATACGCCAATCGATAGGAAATTTTCCTACGAATCTGTTAAAATTAAGACTTTATCAATTTGACCTTTAGACACTATTGAAAAATGCATGAATGTGCAACTGTTGCTATGATAGTTTAAATTATCACCTATTGCCTGCAAAAACGCTTTCCCTAGCACAGATTTCAAAATCGAACTCTATCCGGTCTTGCCAAACAACACCATGGTGGTTTAATTGAAGTTTTTTTTTACTGCCCTTGGTTTGTTTTCCGTCGATCTTGTTTTCCGTACTGTACCAATGCTACCGACGCCATGAAAGCAGCTCCCACACCTGAACCCTACCTATCGACTCATCAACTCCTGGGCCTGGGACCAACGGCTTTTCTTCACTTCCGAAGGCGTGATCAGAGATGTTATGCCTCAGAAAATCCCAGTGGCACCAACTGGGATTGAACCCAGGCCTTTGTGGATTGCCTCTCGCTTACCTCTTCACCACCGGTGCCGCTTATTGGAGCTTTTATTTACATGTTCTCTATACTTTTTTTTTTTAATCCTGGATTTAGAGGAAGGAATTTTCATTATTTTTTAATTAGGAGAAATCGAAAACTGTTCAGGATTTACAACAATAAATTGAGCCTTGAAAAATCAGTAAGGCTTTTGAATCTAGACAACCACCAGGCCTTTGAAGTATGTTTGTGGGATTTTTGTGGATAATTCATATAAGGAGAATTTTAAAGGCATCTGATAATTTTTAGATTTTTTTTAAAGAACTGTGAAAATTCGGTTCCCTTAGCAGTCTGACTTATGAATTGCCTTAGGATTTCAGAATTTTAAGGTAATTCTGAAGATAGTTTACAGTGAAGTCTGAAACCAAAGGAGTATTTCAAGTTAATTCTGAGTAGAGTTCCATCCAGCTTTATGGGCTTCGTGCTCGTGCGGTGTCACCCGTTTCCCTACTGGTCTAGTGGTTGTAGTGTGCTGTCTGTTGTCTAGTTTTAAGTATACAGACTGTGCAACCTCTCGATGAAGACAGTATCAGTCGTCTTTTAAAAACTCTGATGACAAATCCATGGAGATTTTGTGAAGAAAGGTAATAGAAGGGAAATCATAGAATATTCTTATGATGAAACTGAAGGAGTATGCTGATACGAATCGTGAGAATAATTTCAATGGAATTCTGTCCAATGTTTCTATGGAGATTCATTTAAAAAAAAAATAGAAATTTAAACGGAATTATGTGAAAAGAACATCCGGGATACTTTCAAGGCCATTTTAGCAAAGTATTTGAGTACTTATTAAATACTGAAGCGAATTTCAAAACAATCCTGACCTTACCTAAAAAAGAGTTCAAAGGGAATTATCGGATAAGTCTGAGAAGAGTGTGATGGTCATTCTGAAGAGTGTACCAAGGAAACTATTAAGAATATTCGAATGGAATTTCATAGAGAAAAATAGAGTCAAAATTATGCCAAATCTTGGAAATTATTTCCAGTTTGAGAAAATTGTGGAATCGGGAAGTGATTTATAAGAGATTACTAGAGATAATGCTAAGAACTCTTAGAATATTATTTTAAAAGTTTGGATATTATCAAGATTATTTTAGGGGAATCCAGAAAAGAAGTATGATTGAAATTTAGGATGATTCAAATGAAACTCTGAAAAAAGGACGAAGATATCCTGTGAAGAGTTCCAAGTAAATTCAGACTAAAATAAAAATTCATCATTCTGGAACCCAAAAAAATTGAATCTTTTCAAGATTCTGATACTTTCAGACTTCCATTTTAGTTACATAATAAAAGTATTCTTTGGCATAAAATTATTCATTATGGTCGTGCAAATAGTAGAGTTAAGGCCTGTACTCGAAAAAAATGCACCAGACAAAAGTGTTCGCCAAAACTTTATTTTAAGTCGGCTTTTCTTGAAACTTCTTCCCAGGTGCTTTGCAAACGCTCTGAGGCGCTTTCCAGTTAAATTGTTAGCCTGATCGACCCCAGTGTAATATTAGAATTATGTATAATCAATAAAAACTTTAAGACATATTCTGGCACTGCATAAAATACTGCTAGTTAAAAAAAATCCATCCCATCAAAGATGCTTGATTCTTTGTTACCCATTCTTTTTAAAAAAGTTACAGTTTAAAATATAATTCTAAAGATATTTTCTGCAGTATTTTACCAACAACTTAACTCAAATTTTGAAATGCTTCGTAATGGATATTTAAACTTTTTGGGCACACAATACTTTGCTAAACTCTTGGATGATTTAAGCAATGCTTACAAGTTATTTGCTTTATATAATTTATTTAAACGTGTAACTCATAAACATTCTGGTAAATACACCACTACTGATCGGATTCAGTTGCTCGTCGTGAGCCGCTGTGGGCCATCTATGCCAAGCGCTTAACCCTCGTTCCAAACAACATACAGCCTCATCCGTATTGAACACCCTAATAGGTCAGTATTACTCACCCATCACGGCAAAACGGTTCTTTTCAGGACCACCATAAATTATCTCCACATCACCCCCAAAACTCTTTAATAATGTACCCAGCAACCAAACGATAATGTATCCAGCAAAAAATCTCGAATTTACATGATTGATCGCAAATATCTCGCGATTGGAAATTATTAGCAAGAAATTCCTCCAATCAATTTTCAGGTGTAAGTAATTCAATTTTAGCTTTTGTTTATTTATAAATGTTTTCTCTAAAATAAGATACTGATTATCTATCTAGTCCGTATGATAATTAAAGGCAAACAATGAACAATTAATTTCACACTAGCTCCGCCTGGTGAGTTTGCTCTTTGCCCATGACGGGAACGTGGACTAGAGACATGTGTTAAGTAAGGGCAAACAATGAAAAATAATAACACACTAGCGCCGCCTGTTGAGTGAAATCTGAACTGAACTGAACTATTTATCTAAGGATAGCTCTTATCCATCTGAACAACATTACCGAAGACGTAAACCTTCAATCTAACGGGTGTTCAATAAAAAATGAGAATTTTTTCAGCCATATAGCTAGTTAAAAAAAATTCAACGAATTCAGTATTTTTTATTAAAAACATAATGTTTATTCTTCAAAAAAACTTGGAGATGCTCTCACAAGAGCGCTGGACTGCACTGAAATCATTCTCAGTTTTTATTGAACACCCGTTAGTCCATATGCCAAGTTAGGACAAACAATGGAAAATGAATGTCACACTAGCATAGCGACACCTGGTGAGTGAATTCTGAGCTGAACTATTAACATAATATAGGTCTCGTCCATCTGAAAAACTTTGCCCAGTCGGAAACCTTCTATCTAGTCTAGATGTTAAGTTTGGGCAAACAGTTCAAAATAAATCTCACACTAGCGCCACGTGAAGAGTGAATTCTGAACTACATTCTTATCCTTAAGATAGGTCTCGTTCATCTGAACAACTTTGCTAACGGCTAGACGCTAGACGGGAACCATCCAGATGAGCAGGGTCTGTAGATTGCGTTATATAATGTGTTATAAGATGGCGCAAGTTGATCATTTTCGTTTCAGTGACATCTTGTGAGTTAATTTCTGTCATACACTAGCCAAAGGTATTCAACTTTGCAAATGGAAGCAACGGGATCTCGGACATCACCACATTCCACTTCATGGGTAAATTTTACAATAACCCTACCTATGAGCGGGCCACCTCCTTAAATAAACTCTAATAATTTAAACTGAAAGTACGTTAGTTTTCCTACACAAACAATTTTAAATTTTAAAAATCCGTTGAGCCTTTGCTGAGATATGACAATTTGAATAAAGAATCAAATTGACCCCAAGGTACAGAAAACGTAAGTTTTTTTTTTTTGGCACACACCAAAAGGATTAACCAAAGATTTCTGAATAGAAAAATTATCTAGGAAAGTAACCTTCATAGTTTCATCTTTGTATCATAAATAAATAGAACAGTTTTTTTTTAAATAAAGAGCTCTATACAAATACAAATTGAAAATCTAATAATTTATTCATACAGAAGAAATATTTATTTATACTACTGGCATCACTGGTTGAAACGGTAGGTATTTTCTAAAAAATATCAACAGACAAAATAACAGAGAAGAATAAATGTAACAAGAAGCCAGTTGTCTCACTGGACGATCGCAGTAGGCCGCGCTTGAAAGCTGACGTGTTTTTATTTTGCTGCCTATTTTTCGTCAGCGAATTAAACTTTTTTGACTTGAATTTGTTAATTTGTGTGCTGAAATTTGGTTTCAAGTGTTCATAAAGTTATCATTTAGTGATATATCGTGTTTTTTCCTGTGCTGAGGCGTCCAGTTTTCAAGCCAAATAAGATTAAAAAAGAGAAGAATATAGCAAGTGAAAAATAGAAACATGCAGTGACAAAAGAAAGAAGCAAGAAAAACAAGGTCCGTCTTGAGTGCTTCGGTTGACCTTGAATTTAACCTCCAAAATCTATGTCGCAGCTTTAGTTCAATTGTTAAATTGCCTCCCGGAAGCCCGGTTCTTCGAGTTCGGATGCCACACTTTCGGCGCGTATTTATTGAGAGATTCGTCACCGCGGACGAGTCTTAATCCGGTCCGATAAGTGAATTAGCCCGGGCAAGTGCTGATAATGTGTCACGGATTTACGACCAAGGCGATACCGTAGCTATTGCGTTTCTTGTTGCAGAACCCCGCGGCTATCTCGCCACATTGGTACCTCGATTGGTGCTCAGTGTTCCACGTTGGAAGTAGGACCTCCCACTGGACCCGTCCAACTCCCATGCCTTTGGCAAAAGCCGAGGGAATTCTGCTCTTTTTCATCAGCGTACTTGCCTCCCCTAACGGAACATCATAGCACTGGAAAATTCTTGGTTAAAATAAAACTTCTGAAAAATTAATCCATCGCAACCCAGGATCTTACGATAAACTATGACTTCTCTCGATGATATCTCGAAACTCAGGGCACGCCCGCACAAACGAACACAACCAACGGGAAGGGGAAGTCTTCCCTTACCCGATGGTGACGTTGATTTGAGTAGGCGAGCCTTGGCTTTCTAGAAATCATCGAGAGAAGTCATTGTTGGGGCAAATTGACATTCACATTTTTCATGATCAAATAGCGTTGTTATCTCAAAATTGACTCATATGCGATTATAGGCAGTTAACGTCATTAACAACCCTGCCTATCATTTAAAGTTTTCCAGTGTTGCGAAATCGCTTATGAAATTGGAACTCCCTGTTTGCTGCACTGCAACAAACGTCGAGTTCCAGTTCCGTGGTTACATGATTTGTGAGAGCTGATGTTTGTGCTCCTTCAAACTTCGAGGTGGTAATGGGATAAATCAGAAATAAGGTTTATACAGCGATTCACCTTTCGCAATTTATAGAACTGATTTGATTGGTTGAGTTGAATTCCATTCAGAGTGCTTTCTGTATGTGGACTGTAAACAAATTTCGCCTAGTGAACAGGAAACGTACTTGGAACTTTCTCAAAGTTCTCTCTACATCTCTGACGTTCTCTTGACTTCCCTGAAGATCCCAGAACTTCTTAAAAGCTTCGGCAGTTTTCCTGAAGCAAATAGAACCACCTTGATGTTCTTTAAGCTCCCCTGAGGTTTCCAAAATATTCCAGAATGTTCGGAAGTTCCCTCATGTTCTCGCAGTTTGTGTATGGAACTTTCTCGAAATTATCATCATGGTGGGGCTGCTTAAAGATCTCTAATCTTTCTTGAAATTCCCAAAAGTTCTCAGTAATCTGCTGATGATGATCTGGAATTGACCTAAAGATCTCTAAATCTACCTGAAGTTTGCTGAACTTTCGTGAACTTCTTGGATTTTCTGTGACCATTTTCAACTACACTAAAAATCATCATCTTCAAACATCAATCAAACAACTTATGCAGCAAAATAACCATCTGACCGAATCAACTAATTCACCGAACGAACTTTACCAATTAGTACACCATGATTGACTGATCAACCAATCAGAAAACCAGCCGTTAATTAATGGGCCAGCTTGTCGGTAGGTCGATTTCGACAGTTGATCGGTCAACTGGTTGGTTCATCAGTTGATTGGGTCGGTTGGTTAATGTAGAAGTCATTCAGTCTTTTTTGTTGGCTGGTCGGTCAATCAGTTAGCTGGTTTGTCGACTGGTTAATGGACAGTCATTCAAAGAACTGGTCGATCAATTGGTTGGTTGATCAGTAAGTTGGCGGTAGTTGGTCGATTGGGTAATAGATCGGACATTACCTGGTTGGTCGGTTGGTTGGATTTCCAGTCGATGTGTTGATTGGTTCATCAGTTAAATTTGTTCGATGATCGGTCAGTCAGTTGGCTGGTTGGTCAGTTGGTTGGATTTTCAGTCGATTTGTTAATTGGTTGATCAGTCAAATTCGTTTGTTGGTCTGTCAGTCAGTTGGCGGTAGTTGGTCGGCTGGCTAATATATCGGACATTTAGACACCTGGTTGGTCGATTGGTTGGATGTTCAGTCGATGTGTTAATTGGTTAATCAGTCAAATTTGTTCGTTGGTCGGTCAGTCAGTTGGCTGGTTGATTGGTTGGTTGGATTTTCAGTCGATATGTTAATTGGTTGGTCTGTCAGTCAGTCGGCTGCTTTGTCGACTGGTTAATGGACAATTATTCAGACGACTGGTCGATCAATTGGTTGGTTGATCAGTAATTTGACGGTAGTTGGTCGGTTGGGTAATAAATCGGACATTACCTGGTTGGTCGGTTGGTCGGTTGGTTGGATTTCCAGTCGATGTGTTAATTGGTTCATCAGTTAAATTTGTTCGTTGGGGTCGAGTTTCGAACGCCTTTGGATACGGTTGTGTATAAAGTGTGTTCTCTGTTTTGTGCGTGCATTCGCTTTCATAGTTTTCGGCTGCATTTGCCGGATTAGCGCTGGCACTCTGCCTCCCGGACGGTTATACGTGTGTGAGTGGTGGTTTTCTCGCTTTCCGAGTAGTTTTAGAACCGAGAAAGAAAACATGATTCATAATGTTTGCAATCAACCGAAGATTTAACGCTATCTGCGTTGTTTGATTTTTTTCTCCCGGTCCAGAAATTTGTGGCATCGCGAGTGATAATTTAAATTTTAGTTTATTTACGCGGTGATGATGTTGGTTCACTCGCAACTGTTTTTAAAAAATTAAGTGTTTTCGAACGAAAGTGTACCATAAGTGCTTTTGAACGTGTTTCGCAGTTGGGTGTGGAGAAATTCGTGCATTCCCGTTTGATTTTGGAAATCCGTATCACAAAATTGCCCACCGATTCCTTTTTTTGCCGTTCGACGACGACTGGTGTGCTTTCGCAAGAGTGACGTTTATTGTATCGAGTGTCGGAGATTGTGAGTTAGCTAAAGGATGTCTCGCTGGATATGCCCAAGTCTGGACGGGCGGTAGCTGGTGGTCGTGAACGGTTCCTGGGGAAAACACTAGATGCGAACCTCCTCCCAGATCACCATGGCAATACAGGAAGTATCACAACAAAGGTAATTGCTATTAGATATTTTGCAAACCGTGACAGATAGCGGACAAATGATAAGCTACAAATTCTCTGTTGTCGTTGTCGTAGGCGCCGTCGTAGTCGCTGTCGGAATGGCCGTCGTAGTCGTAGGCAGTACCGTTAGTATATTTAAAATTAAACATCAACCGCTGAAAATATGAATTATCGCGTATTTCAGTTGTTCATTACATTCCAAGTGAAATTCGAGAACGTAATTTCATTTGAATAGCTTGTTTAACCAGGTCTTACACAATCGTCACGTCGGCCATAGCTTGTTATGATTGTCTGAACCATGCGTAAAGAGAAAATCGAAACATTGAACGTCACGTGAAAGTGGGTCTTAATGAAGGCCTAAGTACTCTTTCGTAGCTTTTAGTTTTAGGATTTCAAAGATCGTCGGTTGCAGTGGCTTGCTTACTGAGGTGAAAAATGTGGTCCCAGATCCTTTCATATTAAAAATATTAGAATTTCGCTTGTTTATCGTGTATTTTGTAAAACTTTTCGTTGTCGTCGGTGCCGGGTTTGAATAGTTATAATAACTTGAGTAACGCTATAGTGTGATATAAGGGGCTCGGTGGCCTTAGAGCAACCGTTTTTGCTTACTGAGCAGAACATCATGAGTCTAATCTCAAGCCCATCCACATTCAAGATTCGTCAATGATTAAAAAGGAGCTCGTCTGCCTAGTGGCAAACGTTTTTGCTTACTGAGCAGAAGACCGTGGGTTCAATTCCAAGCTCCTTCGCGTTATACGATCGTAAGGACATCAATTCAGCATATCGTTTACCAAAACGAACCCTGCTGCTAACCCAACCCTCTTACCCAACATCCCTGTGATTCCTCGTGGAAGTGCAGATGACTCCTCGGCTTCCATCAAAGCGAGTGTCACGTCGACACATTCTTACCCATTCCTTTCTTGACCTGCGTTCAGGCGCGGCTGGCGCTGGTATTGCCTAATTCGAGATCACCAGTTTTTACACATTGAGGATGATTGCTAGTCCCAAGCATCGTCTCTTGGTTCTCTGTGTAATTACAGCTGGTCTGGCAATAAAAGAGTAGCAACCGTGGGCGGTCAATAATGCTCATGCTCATGCAACACAGGATCTTACGATTTGAATTACTAGCTTCCCTGGACTCCAGCTCTATCCCAATGGATATTCGCGAAACTTCCGGCGTTGAAAATTTGCTATTTTCTTTGGTCTTCAACAAGCAGCAAATCGTAAATAAACAACATTGGATTGACAGAAAGTGATTTTTTTTCGTTGGGTGATTGCTTCGATCGGTTCGCTCACGAGAAGATGCAAGTGTTTAGCAAGATGCGAGAGTGGCAAGAGAAGATAAAAGCGGATGTCACAGATGGAAACAGATTGTGTACGGCAAATAAATGTATAAAAGATGGATGAGATTTGTTGTGAAAAGAAGATAATCTGGATGTGTCGCACCCCTCGTGCATACGCCTCTGTCCAACAACGAACAGTGGAGCAGGGAAAACAATATCAGCACTTGACACTCTCTATTCTCGCATAGTGGGTTTGAAGCAATTGACAACGTCTTCTTGGAGCGAAGTGCGGTTACGAATACGATGCAACGTACACATTTGTGCGAACGTGGAATCTTCAAGTGACTTGTTCTACTCATTCGTTTACTTCTTTGTTTGCTTTGGCAGTCGGATGGGACTCTGAGAAATACGGTTCTATTTGCTACAAAATTGAAATAGAAGCGAGTGGCTTCCTGTGAAAAAGATTTCCGCGAAGTTCGTTACATCTCTGAATACCTTTTCGCAAATTCATTGTTCAGAAGAGCTTTTCCCACAACGGTACGGTAGTGCTTTAAATTAGGGAAAATAAATAACGCAGCAGAGCTTCAAGTAAACTTCCAAGAGCACATCTGCGCTCTAAACCACACCATCAAATTAGCTGGACGTGACTGCATGGAGCTGATTTGCATCATTCAAATGTTTGCATTCAGTGTACATCGTGTGTGCTGGCTCTAGAGCAAACGGTAATGCGACGACGGCAGCAGCTGCCCTGCCCCCAGGGAATGTAGTGCAATCAATGCCCCATGATAGTGGTGGATGTGTTCTTGAGCGTTTCAAACTGCCACCGCTAAAGGGGTGCTGGGGCGAGTCAGATTGTTGTCGTCAATGTTGTTCCATCAGTAGGTTCATGACGAAGAACGTCCCCGCCAGAACTCGAGGCTGAACTCTGGGTGGGATGCTTTCATTCGAACGATTATTTTGTTCCGCGTACACCATTTCAGAGTACAGAGAGGTACCGTTGTTTGCGGATGGAGTTTTAGCCTTTTTGACAATTCCTAGCTACCTGATCTTTGGTAGTAAAAATATTGACCGCAAATGGTACCTTTATTACCTAAAACGGGGATAGCAAGGAATTCAGCAAAGAAATAATACCGACTAAAACTTCATCCGCAATCCGTCTCTGTACTCAGCTCTGCCTGTCAATCGTTTGGGTTCCCTACAACTACCTACACACAACAATGATACCTACACGGTACCGCGCCACTACCAGACCGGCGGCAGGCAACTTTTGCGAAAGTCTTTCGGTGTTCTTCACCGGCTGGAGACCAGAGCGCTCCCGACACCACCAGAGCCATGAAAACGAGCAGAAATTGGTCCTCGAGGAAAATGAAGCGAAATGTGAGCTTAATTGAATGCAGCAGCTCGACGGCTCTGGGACGACTGTGTATGACTGGGAAATGTGGAAGGCAAACACAAGTTTCCGCCAATTATTTAGAAAAGTCTCCTTTTTCTTAAAGGAAAAAAAAGAAAATCCATCCTCTCCCAAAAGGGCATTTGCATTAGCAATGTAGCATGCTAATGATCTCATTGGTGTTGAATTATGAACGAGAGACACCACGATTCCATCCCAAAGTGAGGGAAAGTAATCCGAACCTAACCTAGACATTGCTGCCTCTCGATGGAAGTTGTTGAAAAGCAGTCTTCTCGGAAGGTCACCAAACAGCCGTATTTCCTGACCGTGTCGACAAACTTTTAATGAAGGTGCTCCAAGTGTTGTGAAAATCAGCTGCTATGATTGATTCTTCCACCCTAACACACACACCGGAGAAACGGAAAAGTTCCCAGCGACCCAACACTATTGATGGCAGCATGGTTTTCTCTTCTACGGAACGGAAAATTTCCCCCCACTCGGTTATTGGTGCTGCTTTGTCATGATGATACAATGTATAAGAAAAAGTTAGCAAATGTCTTTGTTGAAAGCAATTTTGTGCGATTGAATAAATTAGATCTCCCTGATGAGATCATGATGGCATCGAGAATGAGATGAAGTGATTGTTATTACATCTGATGTCATCTGTATGTGCGGAAAACAGAGTCGATCGCAGTTGGATTTACGAGCTTGAACTGGGGTAAATTGAAGTAAACCGAATCTGCAAGCAAATCAAATGGCATACACTCTCCCCCCGAAGAGCGCGAGTAATACGTACCGCATAAATCGAATTCGCGTCGGGACGCGTAGGGACCAACATGGAATATCTCGCGATCCTGGACATATAGAAGGTTACTGTCTTCGGCAAAGTTGTTCAATGGATCAAGACCTAAAGGTTGGTTGACAGAAGTTCGGAATTTTCTCACTACACGGCGCTAGTGTGCATGAATTAATGATGTCCTTGTTTTTGTGATATCTTGAAATCCTTGTCATCAAGGAAGTTGCTTTCTTCGGCGAAGTTGTTCAGTGGATCAAAACCTTATCGTAGATGGACAGAAGTTTGGAATTTTCTCACAACATGGTGCTAGTGTGCTTGAAATTGTGATTTCCTTTTTAATGCGATATCTTGAAATCCTCTTTTCGCTCTTTTGCCAACTGAAATCAGCGGAAATATCAATGAAACCAGCAACGACAATGCAGACATCATCCAAGACATTTGAGCTCTGGGACCGGCGCTGGGAGTTGTTGATATGACACAAGCTGAGATTTATGAACTGATTGCAGAAAAGGAAACAACGGTTGAAGAAGTACTTAGAGATCTTGAAACTTCTGGCTATTTGGACGATAGCCTTGAGATGCCAGCACCAAGCGCTCAAGAATTTAAGGACCAACACCAAAAACTAACCGCGCTGCAGCGCTTTGTCACTCTCGACACGAACGAGGAGCGCCGGACTAAAGCTTGGTTTAGATAGGGCAAGTCAAATGATCAACTCAGTTGAATTCAATTGGCTTCAAAGTTGAGCCTGGTTCAACTTTTTTCAATTCAAGTGAGTGGATCAAGTCAGTTGAATGGCATGGTTTACACGTTCAATTCGCGTTCAAGTCAGTTGAATTCAACTGACTTGATCAATTGACTTGCCCTATCTAAACCCAGCTTAAGGCTTTCGAATTGCTGACGGAATGTGAAAGCCTTCTTTTGGGATGGAAAGAATAAACTGAGATGTAACCGTTTGTAATATTTTTTAGGTATACATATACATCAAATGTAAAAAAGTAGAAGGGTCTGTGACTAGGGGCATTAACGGAAGCTTGACGTTGGACCGCTAGTGGACGGAATAAATGTGAAGAGCATTTAGTTCTTTTAATTGATCAATTATCTATTATCTTAACTCTTTCCGATTTTGAATTGTAGGCTTACCAAATTTGTAGTATTTTTTTTTTCAAAGAGGAAGTTGATTAAGAGAATCAATCAAAATCACTTGCACCCCTGCTTCCAAGTTTGGTTACAAGATTACAACTCTGGAGAGCATTTTGTGTGGTCGTTGGGGGCTCGTGGTTCTGAATATGGACAAGCAAGCACAGATAAATTCTATTCCAACTCTTAACTGATGTAAGCTTGATGGCCCTGAAAAGGGCCGTTTTATTGAAGAAGACATCCATGGCCACTTACGCTTTGCGTGTTTAGTGTAGGTGACAGCATCACGGACCTCATTTTCCAGGAACACCTTCAGCACACCTCGTAGATCAGACCGGAGATACGTTTGACACCACCACGGTGAGCCAGAAGACCGATGGCGGTTATCTCGAAGAACTTTGCGATGACGCTTGGCGCCTCCTTTACCAGACTTTTTCCTCCTTTGCCACGACCAAACAATTGTTGCTTGTTAGGTGTGAAGGAGTGGACTAGCCACCACGTTCCTACTGCTGCTATTGCTGTTCACCACGTCGTCCGAAGCGAAAATGAGCTAATGCCATACTGCAGCGCTCTTTTATATCTTTTCAAGTTTAAGCAGAATGATGTGCAACCAAGTGGTATTTCTTATTTCTGAGATAACTAAACTCAAATTTGGGTCGATCTCATTCGCCGTGAAAGATATCGGCGCCGGTGGTTAGCGTGATTACCTCTCACCCCAGCAGGCCTGGGTCCAATCTCAGTCGGCGCCACCGGCATGTTCTAAGGCATAGCATCTCTGATCACGCCTTCCTTCGGGAAGTAAAGCCGTTAGTCCCCGGTTGAGTTGATGGGTCGATAGATAGGTTCAGGTGTGGGAGCTACCTCCCTTGGCGTCGGTAGCATTGGAGCTCAGTACGGAAAACAAATCTCGCGTCACTTTCCAATAGGTCCTATCTACATTGATCGATTCTCTTCACCGACACTCTCTTTCGTAAATAACTCGGCTTCACGAATGTTTCCTGCCGTCTTCGTCGAATTAGATGCTAGATTGTTGCTTCTTCCATCGAAAATATCCGGCCGTGGCGATTCAAAGTTGATCAAGGTTGATCAAAATAATTTGTACCCCTGCTTCCAGTTTGATTACATGAGCATTTTGTGTGGTCTTTGGTTCTGAATATGGAAAACAGGCAGATGAATTCTATTCCTACTCTTTACTGTAATAAGCTTGGTGGGCCTGAAAAGAGCCGTTTTGTTGCCAAAGTTGGTGATGATTTAACCTCCGAAAGCAAACAGAGTGCGTCTCTGTCACTTCAAAACGTAGATGACATCCATGGCCGCTTACGCTTGGCGTGTTTAGTGTAGGTGACAGCATCGCGGATCTCATTTTTCAGGAACACCTTCAGCACACCTCGTAAATCAGACCGGAGATACATCAGACACCGCCACGGCGAACCAGACGACGGATGGTGGTTATCTCGAAGAATTTGCGTTTGGTTCTGAATATGGCGATGAGTGTGCAAAATATTACGCAATTCCATCCTCCCTATTCACACGCGCCCGAGGATCGGAGGCGAATCCCACTTCGACTTGTTTCGTCTACTTACTACTCTCTGACGACTGTGCTGGGGAAGCAGCATATGCATGTAGGTAATTGGTGGATTTGTTAGTTAATTCGACGCTTTTGGACAATGCTGGACATTCACCAGTTTTTCAATAGTTTATTGATAAAATCAACATTCGAAAGCATTGTTATCGATTGTTGATAAAATTATTGAAATTGGACCAGGGGCAGCTGAGTTATTAACGTTCAAAATCTTTCCTAATTTGTTACATGTTACATTTTACATTTCACAAAGTGTATCCCCATATAGAAATCAAAGACGTAGTCCTACGTCAAAAGTACACTATCAGAAACTGAAGTTTGATTGATCAAAAACCAAATTCTCATTTAATGTTTTTCTAATCACAGTCCACATACTAAACGAAACAAATTTCCACCAAAAGGATACTGTCCTTCGTTTTATTTCCTGATTATTTTTTACAACCATACCAATACACGCAAACTAAAAATAGAAGCTTGGTGAAAATTACGAAGGAATGATATAAGTGATATTGCTGAATGACGAAGTAGACTCTCCTTGACTACTTTCCATGTTGGACTTTTGTGTTGCTCGAAGTCGTCTCTTGCAGTAAACAATGTTTAAGGGCAGATTTCATAATGTTTTATTTTCCTAGGTTATATTTTCCAAGCATGACAGGTTCTTGTTATAAAGCACGAAGAACATCTCACATATACAGCAGCAGGACGAAGTTTCCGAATTATCAACTAATTTATTTATAAAAATGAAGGTCTTAGTCCTCTGAACAACTTTGCCGAAGACAGCAACTTCCTAGATGGCAAGGATTTCAAGAAATCACATGAACAAGGAAATCACAAATTCAAGCACACTAGCGCCACGTAGTGAGAAAATTCGGAGCTTCTGTCCACCAACCATTAATTCTTGATCCACTGAATAACTTCACCCAAGACAGCAACTTTCTAGATACATGCACACTAGCGCCGCGTAGTGATAAAATTCCGAACTTCTGTCCACCAACCATTAGGTCTGATGCACTGAACAACTTTTCTGAGGACAATAACCTTATATATGTCCAGGATCGTGAGATTTATTTATTCATTTATTTAATTTGTTTTTCTTCATCGGACATAACGTGTCTAAATGAAGCCTGATGGGGAAAAGCCTAGAAAAGGCGTAAAAACCCCATATCTTTTCGAAATACATGAATCACAATAAAGGGTGTCCACGATGAAATTGCCACACACAAAATTGATTCGCAAAATTCGAGTTTTCATCCGATTGCCATAAAATTTTCAGGGATTGAGAAATAACTATTAAACTTCATTTTACCATTTTATTCGTATTTTATTTACAGTCCATACGCAAATGCCCGCACCTTGGCCTTAACCCCGGCCATAAGATTCTGCACAACCTGTGAATCAACCGTTTTTTGCATGTAAACCCATACTTTCTTCAGTTCCTCGACTGTCTTCACTACCTTAGGTCGTTTAAGAAGGTGCTGCTTCATAATCGGCCAGTACTTCTCGATGGGGCGGAGCTCCGTAGTGTTGGGTTGAACATTTTCGGCACGAAATTGACCTTATTGTCCGCATACCACTTCAGCACGTCCTTGGAGTAGTGGCATGAGGCCAAATCCGGCCAGAAGATTGTTGGGACGTTGTGGGCCTTCAGGAGAGGAAGCAGCCGCTTCTGGAGGCACTCTTTTATGTACACCTGTCCGTTCATCGTGTCCTGGGTCACGAAAGGTGCACTCCGCTTCCCGCACGTGCAGATGGCTTGCCAAACCAGGAATTTCTTCGCAAATTTGGACATCTTCTGAGTGCGGACATGCTCCGGAACGCTGAACTTATCCTTGGCCGTGAAAAACAGGTTGCCGGGGATCTGTTTGAAGTCGGCCTTCACATATGTTTCGTCGTCCATGATGCAGCATTCAACTTTCGTCAGCATGTTGAGGTACAACTTCCTGGCACGGGTTTTGGTGGACTTGTTCTGCTTCTCGTCGCGATTAGGGGCCTTTTGTACCTTGAACGTTCGAAGCCCAGCCTTAGTTTTGGCCTTCTGGACAAAACTTCGGCTTAGGTGCAGCTTCTTAGCCACATCCCTAACGGAGGCGTTCGGATTTCGGTTGAAGGCCCCAACTACGCGGTTGTGATTTTTGGTGTTGTACGGAATACTTTTTCCTTCACTTCTGGGCTTCCGATCGGTGGTCAACCGTTCCTCGAACCGCTTAATCACTCGCGACACCGTGGAATTCGCGATTCCCAACGTTTTAGCGATGGAACGATGCGAGAGATCCTTGTTCTCGTGATGAATGCGCAAGATTTTATCACGCACGAGCTGTTCTTTCGACTCCATTTCCGCGAGTTTTGATCACAGGACTTTAAAACTTGCAGGATGTAAATAATGCACTATGAACTAAATCCACCCAAATTTTCATTAAATTCTACCCAACGGTTAAAAAGTTAGAGCAATTTCATAGTGTGGCAATTTCATCGTGGACACCCTTTAATACAATACAATTACAACGAACATTAATCAAGTCTATAGCATAAAAAAGTTATCCTCCTATGGCATAGAGTTGTCCGTGAATCAGGTAGAGGTCCTCGTCATGCAGTTGAACCGGTTAAACAGGTAGCACAATCCTTCACGTGTACATTAAATGGACAGTTACACACCTTCTCAGGAGTCTGCGTTGAATACGGTGACGAAAGGTTTCCGCTGTTAAAGTCGAAAAACTCTTAAAACGCCCAGACATGAACCGTATTGGGTCATGCAAGCTGTAGTTCACAGCACGAGGTCCAAGATGCAGGAAACTCCTCGACCGAAGAACTCGTTCGGGTGCGTAAATTTCGAATTCAGCAAAAATTCCTGGAGAGTCGAAATCACCAATAAGTATTTTCGCTGCGAACACGGCCTGACTAATCGTCCGCCTATGTTCTAGTGTTTCAAGACCCAGGAGTTGACCACGATCTTCGTACGGTGGAAGGTTCACAGGGTCATTCCAAGGAAGGTGACGAAAGGCATACCGAACAAATTTCCTTTGAACAGATTCAATCCTCGCTATCCAAACTGCTTGATACGGGCACCATACTACCGAGCTGAATTCCAAGATCGATCGCACTAGAGAGCAGTATAGAGCTTTTAGACAGGCAGGATCGCGAAACTCGTCAGCGATCTTGAAAATGAACCCGAGTTGCCTGTTAGCTTTCGCAACGATGCCCGAGTAATGAAACTTGAATGTTAAGGCGCAGTCCAGCGTGATTCCTAGGTTACGAACATTGTCCACATGTTGCAGAAGTTGGTGATTTATCGAATAGTTGAATGCCACAGGTTTCAGCTTGCGATGAAATGAGATAATATAACATTTTTGTACATTCAACGTGAGATAGTTTCTTGAGCACCACTCTTCGAAAGTATCGATTAGGTGCTGAAGCCGCAAGCAATCGGCGAAGTTACGAACAATCACATAGATCTTCACATCATCCGCGTAGAACGATCGGCAACCAGTTGGGAGGATTAGTCCGGCCTCATTCACAAAATTCGAGAATAGCAATGGTCCCAAGTTGCTACCTTGAGGAACACCGGAGCTGTTTGTAAAATAGTCCGATTGCTCTGATCCGATTCTAACACAAAGTTCCCGATTGGTCAGATAGGACTTGAACCAACGAGTTAAACCGAGGATACACCGAGTTTTTCAAGTTTAGCTAGCAGTATGGAGTGGTCAACCCGGTCGAATGCAGCCTTAAAATATGTATATACAACGTCCACCTGCGCTCCAGCTTCCATACTCCGAAGACATAAAGAAATTAACGGAGCTAGATTTGTTGAAACTGATCTGTTGGGATTAAAACCTTGTTAGTCAGGAGAAATGTAATTTCTGCAGCTAGAGAATAATGCGTCGTTGATGATGATTTCAAAAACTTTAGAGCAGGCACTGAGTGATGTGATCCCTCGGTAATTTTCGACGTTTCTCTTGTCTCCTTTCTTGTAGATCGGGAACATGAATGACGATTTCCAACGCGTAGGGAACTCCCCCTGCTGTAATGAAATATTGAACAGCTTCGAAAGCGGTGTTGTAAGCTCTGAACAGCATCGCTTCAGGGCCAGCAGCATTAGAAAATTTCAGCTTCTTGATGGCGGATTCGTCGAGGTCTACTGTAACCGAGGTAATCGAAAAATTGAAAGCATCACTGGGAGTGTCCCTCACCAACTTGGAACAACAAAGCCGTAGTGTCATTGAAAATGCTTTTGAAATGTTCTGCCAGAAGATTACATTTCTCAAGGGAATTCTATCACCCAGGTGAATTTCGACTGGTAGCCCCTCCTCGTTTCGTTTGGTATTCACGAATGACCAGAACTGCTTTGGATTAAGCCGTAAATTAGCCTGCACACACCTTGTGTAGCTCTTGTAAAGAATGCGGTTATATGTGCGATATTCGTTGCTCGCTGTTGAAAATAATCGTTTGGTGAATGGGTTACGAGGGCCTTCGATCTCAGACGCAATCAGTTATTGCCCGGCCAACGACCTCAGCGAAGTAGTTGACGGCTTCATCAATAGATGAACACGTGTCAAGGAACTGCCAATCTGCCTGGGCAAGCGAGTGACTCAGCGCGACGAAATCTGCTCTACGAAAGTCGAGCTCATGTACATCAACAGGGGGTTATCGTAGCGAACAGGAACAGATAGGTTGATGGAAACTTCCAACGCAGGATGATTTGTGTCGATGCCAATCAAAGGCTCTGGGGCTTCTATGATAGAACAATTCAGTCCTGCAGCTTCGTTCGCCAGACGAGATCAAGCAGCCGAGAGTTGCTATTCAGTATCGAGTTGATTTGCGTTAAGCCATGCAGGTTGAAACCATCAAGGAGAGCACAGCAGGATGCGGGCATGTTCGAGCGAAGAACATCAATGCTAGGAAGATCGTTTGCAGGAACGTTCCATGAGAGCCCAGACTGATTGTAGTCACCAAATACCAGAGCTAGGTCGTTTTGTTCTAGTCGAGAGAACACGGTACCAATCGAACTGATGTGGTTTGCAATGCTGCTCGAATCAGATTTCCGGTCTGGAGGTAGATACATAGCGCCAATACTTATTGATCTACGAGGCGTCGTTATTTTGACCCACAGCTGCTCTAGAGAAGTGCAAACTGGAGCAGGATCGATGCAGGAGCTTAGGCGTTTGGATACCGCAATCATGACGCCTCCCCCACGCGATTTGGTACTATTCTGGTGGTTGTGGTCGTTTCGAAATACCGTGAATAGACTGTCAAATAATTGAGATGAATTAATGCGGTCATCGAGCCAGGTTTCCGTAAGAACTATGACATCGTAGTCAGAGTCAACGGCAGTCAGGAAAAAGTCATCAATCTTTGTTCGCAGGCCACGAACGTTCTGGTAATACACCAACAGGCGGTCGATCGAAGTCGGTTGGAGGTCTGCAGAATGATCGATCAGCCGAAGCGAGCATGGTGGTACTCTGGAACACAGAGACAGATCAGGAGAAGAACTGTTTTCAACAAACGCATACTTGCCTGATGTAGAAGGTTGGAAGACCCCTTCACCATTCTCAACCAGAACGACTACGATGACAGGAATCAGCACTGGGTTGAGTGGCTCAGGGGCTTCCTTGAGGCAGGCAGGCGTTCTGGTCTGGGATGTTTCAAAACGTGGCGAGCAAGATCCGGTGCAGTGCTGTATGTCCTATCGGTGATGTGGGATTTGAAGCCTTCGGAGTATGACGTTTCAGTCGAACCAGCCGGTTGTTGCTCTTGAGGCGGTGAGACGCGGGAAGCAACGGACGAATCAGGAGCGGAACTGGTGATGACACGAAAATACTTGCCTTGAGTTGCGGGTTGGAAGACCCCTTCTCCAATCCCACACACAGGTCCAGGACGACTTTCAGGACGATGACTGGATTAACTCGACTGTGGCGAGAGAAGAAGGGGCTTCCGCAGTGCTAACTTCAATGCGTCCCAGAGTGTTCAGGTGACAGGCGGGTGATGCATAGTTGATGGTTGGTAAAGCGCTAGAACCAATGGACGAATCAGGAGCGGGACTGATCATGACACGATCATACTTGCCTTGAATTGTAGGTTGGAAGACCCCTTCTCCCTTAGCTCAGTCGGTAAAGGCGCAGCTACAAAGCAAGACCATGCTGGAGGTGGCTGGGTTCGATTCCCGGTTCGGTTTAGGAATTTTTCGGATTGGAAAATTTCTCGACTTCCCTGGGCATAGAAGTATGATTGGACTTGCCACACAATCATATAAATGCAAAAATGGTACAGGCATCGAAAGCTCTCAATTAACAACTGTGGAAGTGCATCTAGAACACTAAGTTGAGAGCACACAATAAGCTAATATGCGATATGCAATAAGCTTGAAATACGAATAAGAAGAAAGAAGAAGAAGACCCCTTCTCCAAGCCCACGCTCAGGTCCAGGACGACTGCATGGCGATGACTGGATTAACTCGACTGTGGTGGGAGAAGAAGGGGCTTCCGTAGTGCTAACTTCAATGCGTCCCAGAGAGTTCAGGTGACAGGCGGGCGATGGATGGTATTCCATGTTCGTCCCTATTAGGTTAATCCCATATGCTACGTGTACTCCATTTACGCGATTCCCTCGTGTAAACGGAATCATTCGAGACCAAAGTAAATGGAATTCGTGTAGACCGAGTTCGCGTTCTTCGGTGGGAGAGTGTATACATTAAATGGATTTGTTACATTCCATTAACATATATGCCACATACGCACAATGTCGTGGTAGCCCGTGAAACGAGCAAACAACTTGATTTATGATAATTTTGCTAATTTGATTAATCAAGTTGAGCTAACCAACACAGTTGACGTGTTGGTTAGCTCAACTTGATTAATCAAATTAGCATACATTTATTTAGACTCCTAGGATCGCAAAGCAGAATCGGTAGCTGCTGATTATTTATCGAAAACTGTTATTCTCTTACCCTTAAGCTCGTTAAGTTTTGCGAAATAATGCTATTTGTCATATTTGTTTGCCTAAGCCATTACACTTATTTAATTATTTATTAATTATTATAGTTCATCTGACTTGGTAGTTTCAATGACACACATAAATTTAAATGTAGTCACCAGTGTTGGGAAAATATCAAAAAATCAAATCTCACCAACGCCCAAGATCACGCTTGATTTTCGTAGGCAGAAATCAACAAGCAAACAACTGCGGTTGATTTTGCAAGCTGTGATATCGCAGCTCGGAATATCAAGCTATCAAAACTCACCAACTACAAATCTCACCAAACTGTGGTGAGATTGAGTTTTATGATTTTTGCTTTACACCCGACTGTAACCGAAACTTCCATAACGGCTTGCAGCAGTCCCTTCGCGTCTGCCATCGGTGAAGATTAAAAAGAGATAGCAAACTATGCTTTCTCTTTCTAAGAAAACGACGTGCAATGGAATCATTTTTGTGTCAAGTCAAATCTTAGCTTAATTTTTGCACGTTGTGAATAGTCTCGCAATATCAAAGGAGCTTGTAAAATCAATATCAAGCATGATGTTTTGTTCCAATATTACGCGTGACATTGCGAGCGCATGAGAGCGGAAAAATGTCAATTGATTTCTGATTTTGCCAACACTGGTAGTCACTCATTAAAAATTAAAAATTGGCCGACAGCAAACGGTGACGAAATCTGGAAGCGTTGATTTCAAAGTCAAATAGGTAGATAGATACTTCGTTGAATTGATGAATAATGGCGACAAAGGAACTATTTGCAGCATAGTTGGTTGCATGTTCTACTTCGTGGAGCAAGACTCCCGGACGTAGTGTTCGGGCAGGTGCATATAGATTAATTTTGACCAGTAACTCAGGAACTTCATATTCTGCGAGTAAGCACTTTAGCAACGAAGATGACCTACGATACGTTTCGTCGTTCAGCAAAATAATCGAACTCCAACAAATGACAGTGGTCAGCATAGGGTGGTAAATTCAGCGGGTCACTCCAAGGTAGATAGCGCAGTGCGTATCCGACGTATTTGCGTTGAACAGCTTCGAATCGTGCACTCCATAATGCTTGTTAGGGATTCCAGACAACACACGCGAATTCCAGTAGTGAGCGTTCCAATGAACAGTAAAGAGGTTTAAAACACCGAGGATCGGGGAGTTCCTTAGAGATCTTGAACATGAATCCAAGCTGACGATTTGCTTTGTTGATCGTGGTTGAGAAGTGGCGAGTGAATACTCGACGCGACGATTGATGGTAAGCTCCCATCTAGAGTTATGTAATGTCATTGGTCGAAAGGTACAGTAGCAGCATCTCCCCTACCCGTGTCTCCTCGAGATCTTCAAGTTGACGATGACAGAAGCACATACAGTGGTAGAGGTAACAATAGCTGCAATTTCCAAACCTAGGACTAGATGCCTCCCTTCAGATAACAGCTTGAGTGCGGTACAATCGATAGAACTGTTTCAAACACATCGTCGGTACATGAACAAATCGGTGATCATCTATTTTTTCCAGTGGTCGCGGGGGGGGGGGGGGGGTGTGGGGTGGATACCCCTGACCATTCCTCTCCAACGGGGGAGTTTGGTAAAGAGAGATAATTAACCCGATTCGTACCTTCCTCAAAGTTGTCCTTGCTCGCATTCTATTATCCATATACAATTTTCACAATACCGTATTCTAACGGAACTGTCAACTCTATACTTTCATCTCCTCATCTATTCGAATTTTATACCAGTTTAAGTCTGTTATTTGAAACTTGGCATCTTCAACTATGTAAAATCGTTAACTTAACGCAGAAGTAATACAAACATAAATATAGTTACAGTATTAATTGTTTATGAGAAAGCTAGAAGATACTGAGAGGTACGCACATATCATCGACGGAAGACTCCCGGTCCGGATGGAATCCCCAACATACCGTTGAACGTGGCTAACCAGGCGTCTCCGGACATGTTCCGGATGGTGCTACAGAAATGCCTGGATGAGGGTCACTTCCCTGACAAATGGAAGATACTGAAGCTAATGTTGCTGCCGAAATCAGGAAAACCGCCGGGGGATCCAGCATCGTACAGGCCTATATGCCTGCTAGATACACTCTTGGAGAGGATCATTCTAAACAGGCTGACGAAATCAACGGAGAGTGAGCACGGATTGTCGGAGAGGCAGTTCGGATTCCGGAAGGGGAGATCGACGGTGGATGTAATTCGGACAGTGGTTGGAGAGAGCCGAAGAGGCGTCCAAACAGAAGCGGAGAGGAGATCGATATTGCGCCGTGATAACGATCGACGTCAAGAATGCGTTCAACCGCGCCAGCTGGGAGCCCATCGCCGAGGCGCTGCATAGATTGAGAGTCCCTGGCTACCTGTGCAGGATTCTTCGGAGTTATTTCCAGAACCGGGTTCTGATCTACGAGACAGACATCGGCCAGAGATCGATTAGGATCACAGCGGGAGTTCCATAAGGCTCCATCCTTGGTCCCACGCTCTGGAACGGGATGTACGAAGCTGCCCAAAGGAGTTGAGATCGTTGGCTTTGCGGACGACCTTTTCTTGACGGTAGCAGGTGAGACGCTGGAAGAGGTGGAAGTGTTGTCAACCGAGGCGATCGACATGATTGGTAAATGGATACAGGGAGCGAAGCTGCAGATAGCCCACCACAAAACGGAAGTGTTATTGGTCAGTAACTGTAAAGCGGTACAGCGGGCAGAAATCACTGTTGGGGACCACGCCAGAGCCTAGAAGCATGTGTTAAAATACCTGTGTGTGATTGTCGACGACCGGCTAAACCTCAGCAGCCACGTTGAATATGCGTGTGAGAAGGCTTCGAAGGCCTCCTTTAGCTCAGTCGATAAAGGCGCAGCTACAAAGCAAGACCATGCTGGAGGTGGCTGGGTTCAATTCCCGGTCCGGTCTAGGAATTATTCGGTTTGGAAAATGTCTCGACTTCCCTGGGCATAGAAGTATGATTGAACTTGCCACACAATTATACCAATGCAAAAATGGTACAGGCATCGAAAGCACTCAATTAATAACTGTGGAAGTGCATCTACACACTAAAAAAATCTGAATTTTACTGGTGATGTAAACATCCATGCATGCAAACATTCTACCTTTTCACGTAAACTAGCAGCTTGCAAGAAATGTTGCAAACAAAGGTGGAAAGCTGCATACAATATATGGAATATTGCATGGCATGTCTCATAAATTTACACGATTTATAATGTAAATTTGTATGATTTATGACGCTCCATTTATGTGCATCATAGTAACGGAAATTTACACTACTTTTTTTTAGCTGTGTAGAACACTAAGTTGAGAGCACGCAATAAGCTAATATGCAATATACAATAAGCTTGAAAAGCGAAGAAGAAGAAGAAGGCTTCGAAGGCCATCAAAGCGATAGCTAGAATCATGCCAAACAACGCTGGTCCCAGCAGTAGCAAGAGACGTCTTCTGGCCAGTGTGTCGACGTCGATACTGAGGTATGGAGGTCCAGCCTGGGTTCCAGCGCTGGAAACGAAGCAGAACCAAAGGAAACTGAGCAGTACGTTCCAGCTCATAGCCATGCGAGTCGTGAGTGCGTACAGAACCATCTCGTCGAAAGCAGTATGCGTTATCGTCGGTATGATCCCTATCGGCATCACCCTGGCAATTGTTACAGGCGGAGAGAATCCGGAAGAGTACGGAAAGTTGTAAGAGCGGACTCGTTGGCTAAGTGGCAACAGGAGTGGAACACGGCAGAGATCGGTAGATGGTCACATCGACTAATACCGATTGTTTTGACCTGCACAGATAAAAATTCTGAATTTTAATGGTGATGTAAACATTCATTCACGTCAACCTGTATTTCATGTCACGCATCCAAGCAACTTGTAAACAATGTTGTTTACAACAATGGGCTTTTGTATACATGCTACATTGCATGAAATGTATCAGAACTTCACATGATATATAATGTAAACTTATATGATATGTGACGCTCCATTTATGTGCATCATACTGAACAGAAATTGACACTACTTTTTCGAACTGTGTGGTTGAACAGAAAACACGGAGAAGTCAACTTCCACCTAACGCAGTTCCTGTCTGGCCACGGCTGCTTCAGGAAATACCTGCATCGGTTCGGACACGCAGCGTCACCCCTCTGTCGGGAGTGTGGCAATATCGATGAAACGCCGGAGCATGTGGTCTTCGACTGTCCAAGGATCGAGACAGTGCGAAGGGATATGCCCGTCCTTAACGTGTCGATAGAGTGTGTCGAGAGGAGGGCACTTGGAATGCCGTCAACAGAGCAGTCACGCAGATTATGTCGGAGCTGCAGCGTAAATGGAGAGAAGATCAGCGATCCAACAACGCCAGCTAGCGCTGAAAGTATCAGAAGTGCATGAGCACAGCCACCCCCCGAAGTAGTCGCTTCACAATGGTCCCGGGGGAATCCAGGTAGAGAAGAGAGTGAGGAATGGGTTTTAGTGCGGCTGCACAGGCCAGGCTTCTTGAAGCTTTCCTAAACATAACTAAAAAAAGGCGTATGTGTGTGTGAGAGATAAATACAAGGGAATGCGGTTACTACGCTCCTTTCCTCCAAGAATCGACAGTTGCAGTACGAGTCCCTGTGTGGAATGGATCTCACTGGTTGTTGCAAGATGGATCAAACCAGAGCGAACTCCATCCGTCGATTCTGGAGGAAAGGAACGTAGTAACCGCAGCATTTCAAGGAATAGAACCAAGAGAAATCTTCAGTCTACGTTCGTGATTAACAAATCTCGTATGGTTGATACTGTACATTCGGCGTTTCAGCTTCAACACCAAGGTTGCCAATCGAGAAAGTCGGAAACAAGGTTCTCCAACGCTCGTCGAACGCGGCGATGGACTTCGAATGCTGGTACGCTTGGCACAGAAAGAATGCTTCCCGCAAGCGCATGCTGATTTGTTGAAAGATCGCGAAGTTCAAGGTTCATCGAGAATTACATCACTGAATCCAAAGATTTTAGATGACATTATTGGCGGCCGGTTACGAAACGCTAAGATTCCAATAAATAGGAAGCATCCGTACATATTAGATCACCGTCATCCACTTACCATGCTCATTATGACTGAGTACGACGAGAATCTATTTCACGTATGCCAGCAACTATTGGTCTCATCTGTACGTGGGAAGTACTGGCCTACAATCATCCAACATCTAGCGAGAAAACTAATCCACTACTGCGTACCCTGATTCCGTTCCAAACCGAAAGTTCACGCACAGCTTATGACTGATCTTCCGTCGAAGAGAGTAACATGGTAACACGTAACACCATGCACTCCCTTTAAACCTTCGACCTCTGTGCTCCATTTCTGGTCGCTTATCTTCAGTGCCGGGCTCGCCCTGTGAAATGTTTCGTCATCGTCTTCATTTGCCTAGTCACAAAACCTATGCACCTGTAGTTGGTGGCTGTCCTAACAACACTGCCTTTTCTAGCTTCCTTCAGGCGTGGAAAACCTGTCATCACTATGTGCGACAATGCCAAAACCTTTGTCGGAGCCAAACGAGAGCTAGAACAACTACGCAAACTCTTCATCAGCCAAGAATTCCAAGACAGCATGGCCAAGTTTTTTCGGAGGTTTGTGGGAGACCCAAGTAACCAACAAGCCTGCTGATTCTCGCGTAACATTTGAATTAGCGGGCTTGTTGGTAACTTGGGGAGTGCTGTTAAATCATTCAAAACGGCACTGAAGAGAACGATAGGACCACTGACCAACGACCCGAGGGACTATGGATTAATCTCTCACATCGGGTCATTTCATCATCCAACGTCCGGTGAAAGCAATGCCTGAACCCAGTCTCTAGTTCAGCATGTCCAAACATACATTCAGTTGCGTTAGTCGCCAGAGCAGTCACGCGGACTGCTTGCTAAGAAACTCAGCTAAACTCATTCCCACGTTTGGTAATTTGAAACAACGCGAAACAACGACAGAGAAAGAAGAGTGCAATTTGTGCTCCTGGCCTCTACGCAGTAGAGCTAGGCGGGTATGGCCAACTCGTTCAACGGTCTTAGCTATGTAGCAGTCCAACCAAGGTAATCGTGTTTCGGCAGCAAGTTCTTACGGATTATCAACGTCGCGTCAGGTGTTCACGGTGGCCAGAAGGCCTCCGTTCCAGGCAAGTCTCTGTTTAGTTCAAAAATTCAGTTCATGAGATTGCGGAACGTGTTGTGCTGTCACCGTCTGGACAATCAGAAGTGCCAACACGATTCCACCACTACAACCGTCAGAGAGAATATCGTGTAAAACGAGTTGCATATACACGAGGTCGGTGGGATTTTTCTGAGGCATAAAAATCTCTGGTCACGTCTTCCTTCGGAAGGGAAGTAAAGCCGTTGGTCCCGGCTTATTTGTATGTGTGTTGAATGGGTGCGAAATCCTACGCAGGTGTGGAAGCTGCCTTCCTGCACATTTGATTGCCGTCAATGGATGGCAATCGATGTCCGTCGGTGATTGGCACTAGATTGCGGAACAGAGACCGACGTTAAATAAAGGAAAGAGTTGCATATGCATTTTGTGGTAGGTCAAGAACCTAGAAAGAATAGATTAAAGTTTCATTTTTTGATTAGAAACCCGAAGAAACAAAGGCTATAAGAATCCAAACGAAGAAATTTCGACGCCCAATCTTCCAATTCACCCAAGAAACCAATCATGGAAGGAAGAACCAGTCCCGAGGTAAATCAGAGGGCAACCGTCGAAACTGAACGATTTTGGGTGCTTTGCGCAACACCTTGGAACAATATGAGAAGGAATAAAGTCTGGAACGCACAAAAATTGGTCAACTTCAAATTGGTGTATTTCTGTTAAAAATGCGTAAAAAAAAAACCTGAAATGATGAATTTGAAAGTTGAGAGTATATACAATGGTTGCTATGATGAGTTTTCACCGTTTGCTCTCCAATTTTTAAAATGACGTCCAGCCTGTCAAAATTTTGCTCGCGCAGCAAGAGAATCCGACGTTCTCAAACGCCACGTTGGCAAAATTGCTGGATGTGACCAAATCGACCGTGACAAACGTTTTAAAAGTGTTCGGGGAGCGTATTTCGACCGCCAGGAAGCCTGAAAGCAGCGGCAATCGTAATCCGGACGTGGCAGCGACGGCGAAGAAGGTGGCGGTGAAATATAAGCGGAATCCTAACCTCTCTATCCGAGACGTCGCTGGCAAGCCCAATGTCTCCCATACTACTGTGCAGCAGGCCAAGAAACGAGCCGGGTTGTAGACGTTTAAGAAGGTGAAGGTGGCATACCGAGATTACAAACAAAACACGTCGGCAAAGCAGCGGTCCCGAAAGCTGTATACGAATCTGCTCACAAAGTTCGACTGTGTCGACATGGACGATGAAACTTATATGTAGGCGGATTTCAAGCAGCTTCCGGGACAGGAGTTCATCAGGAAAACGGAAAATGGCTGGAATTTTCAAAACCATCAAACTATCGAAGTTTCCGAAAAAAATATCTCGTCTGGCAGGCCATATGCGCTGGTCTAAAAAGCGTCATTTTCATTACTACGGGAACCATCAATCAAGAGATCTACGTCCAGGAGTGCCTGAAAAAGTGGGTGCTACCATTCCAAAAGCAACATAATAGACCTGTGCTATTCTGGCCGGACTTGGCGAGCTGCCACTATGGGAAAAAAGGCAATCAAGTGGTACGATGTGAACAACGTGCTACCCAAAGACCACAACCCTCCCAACAGCCCAGAGCTCCGCCCTATCAAACGGTATTGGGCCTAGGTCAAACGGAATCTAAAAAAAAACTAATAAACCATGGAAAACGAGCAGCAGTTTAAATCTAACTGGCGTTCGGCGGCGAATAAGGTCGATGAGACCACTGGGAAAAATTTAATGGAAAAGGTTAAACGGAAGGCACGGCAGTTCGGATGTGGCAAACCACAAGAATAAACGAACATTTTTTCCTTTAAATATATGAATTGAACTACCAAAAGAAAAATAAGAGGATTTTTGTGATATGAATTTTGACTGAAAGAAACGATTTTTTTGTCGACCAATTTTTGCGCGTTCCAGTCTTTACATGAAGACCATTGTCGGTTCTGACTGGGAATTGATTTGTAAAAAATGAAAACAAATCGAGCGGTCAAAATACCAGGTTGCCAAAAATGCCATATTTAACAAACAAGCAAAGTTATCACGATGTCAGTACACTGTCGGCACAGTTGAGGCACTTACCTTACCATACCTTACCAATCAGACTAAGGCCTTGTTGTCCTCTGCTGTCCGAAGAAGTCGTCTCCACTCTACTCGATCCATGGCCACAGTTCGCCAGCCTCGTAGTCTGCGAAGGGTCCGCAGGTCGCCTTCTACTTGGTCGATCCACCTTGCCTGCTGCGCGCCTCTTCTTCTTGTTCCTGTTGGGTCGCTTTCTAGAACGATTTTCACTGGGTCGTCGTGTGGCATTTTTACGACGTGCCCAGCCCACCGTAGTCGCCCATTTTTTGCAATGAGGACGATGGATGGTTCTCCCAGCAGCTGGTGAAATTCGTGGTTCATTCGCCTTCTCCACGTTCCGTCATCCATCTGCACTTCACCGTAGATGGTACGCAACACCTTCCGTTCGAAAACTCCAAGGGTGCGTTGGTCCTCCACGAGTATAGTCCAGGTCTCGTGGTCGCAGAGGACCACCAGTTTAATCAGCGTCTTGTAGACAGTCAACTTCGTGCGGCGGCAAATTTTATTCGACCGGAGCGTCCTCCGGAGTCCAAAGTATGCACGATTCCCTGCCATAATGCGTCTTTGAATTTCTCTGCTGGTATCATTTTCGGCGGTCATCAGTGAGCCCAAATACACGAACTCATCAACCACCTCGATTTCGTCACCGTCATTATGAACTCAGGGTGGGAGGCTAACGTTATCTTCCCTAGAACCTCTTCCTTTCATGTATTTTGTCTTTGATGCGTTGATGGCAAGTCCAAGCCGCCTAGCGTCAGCCTTCAGTCTGATATACGTTTCCGCCATCGTCTCAAAGTTCCGTGCCATGATGTTGATGTCATCGGCGAAGCCAAGGAGCTGGATGGACTACCTGAAGATCGTGTCTCTCGTGTCTATCCCAGCTCTTCTGATCACAACTTCTAACGCGATGTTGAATAGCAGACACGAAAGTCCATCACCTTGCCGTAACCCCCTTCGAGATTCAAAGGGACTCGAGAGTGTCCCCGATACTCGAACAACGCACATCACCAATCGCGTCAGTTTATCCGGAAATCCGTACCTGTGCCATAACTGATCTCGATCGATTATGTCGTATGCGGATTTGAAGTCGATGAACAAATGATGTGTGGGCACGTTGTATTCGCGGCATTTCTGCAGAACCTGCCGAATCGCGAATATTTGTTTCGTGGTAGTGCGAGCACCCATGAATCCCGCCTGGTATTGCCCCACGAACTCTCTTGCAAATGGTGACAGGCGGCAGCATAGAATTTGTGAGAGTACCTTGTAGGTGGCGCTCAGCAGTGTGATCGCGCGGTAGTTGCAGCAATCCAACTTGTCGCCCTTTTTGTAGATTGGGCATACGACACCTTCCATCCACTCCTCCGGTAATATCTCCTCCTCCCAAATCTTGGCAATTACCCAGTGCAGCACCGTATTTTAATAGCTCACTTGGTAGTTGATCTACACCAGTTGCTTTGTTGTTCTTCGGCCGACCGATCTCCTCCTCTACTTCTTGAAGATCAGGGGCCGGTAGCCTGTCGTCTTCTGCGCGTGCTCCAAGGTATGTTGCCATGCCACCTTCGTTTTCTGCTGCTTCACCGTTGAGGTGCTCGTCATAGTACTGCTTCCACCTCTCAATCACCTCACACGCGTTCGTGAGAAGGTTACCAAGTCCTTGCACATATCGGCTTGCGGCACGTGGCCTTTCTCGAACTATTTAGCTTCTCGTAGAACTTCCGTGTGTCGTTTACGCGGTACAGATTTTCCTTCGCCTCGCGATCTCGGTCTTCCTGCTGACGCTTCTTCCTTCGAAAAACCGAGTGTTGTCTGTTCCGCGCTTGACTGTATCGCTCCACATTCAATCTCGACGGTGTTGCAGCATTCTCGTCCGTGCTGTATTCTTCTCATCTACTAACAGTTTGCATTCGCTGTCAAACCAGTCATTTCTTCGGTCCGAGATTGCAGTACCTAGTGCCGCTGCAGCAGTACTACCTATGGCGGAACGGATAGCCCTCCAGCCATCTTCAAGAGAAGCTGCGCCAAGCTGCTCTTCCATGGGTAGTGCAACTTCCAGCTGCTGCGCGTAGTCCTGGGCAACTCCGGCGTCCCAAAGTTGCTCCATGTTGGGCCGCGATGTTCGACTTCCATGGGTGCACCGTCGAGAGTTTTGAGCGCATGCATACTGCAACTAGGTAGTGGTCCGAATCTATGTTCGCACTGCGGTACGTGCGGACGTTGATAATGTCGGAGAAGAATTTCCCGTCGATTAGAACGTGATCGATTTGGTTTTCTGTGTGTTGGTCAGGTGATGTCCAGGTGGCTTTGTGGATATCCTTGCGGGGGAAAAAGGTACTTCGGACTACCATTCCTCGAGAGGCTGCAAAGTTCACGCATCGTTGGCCGTTGTCGTTCGATACGGCATGCAGGCGTTCATGTCGCCGATGACGATTTTGGCGTCCCGTTGCGAACAGCCGTCGTACACCTGCTCCAGTTGCGCATAGAACGCTTCTTTCTCGTCGTCGGGTCTCCCTTCGTGTGGGCAGCGCACGTTGATGATGCTGTAGTTAAAGAAACGGCCCTTAATCCTCAACTTGAACATCCTCGCGTTGATCGGCTGCCAACCAATCACGCGTTGGCGCATCTTACCCAGCACTACAAAGCCGGTTCCCAGCTTGTTGGTGGTGCCACAGCTCTGGTAGAAAGTAGCCGCTCGATGCCCGCTTTTCAATACCATTTGTCCCATCCAGCAAAGTTCCTGCAGTGCTACGACTTCGAAGTTGCGTGGTTGAAGTTCCTCATAGATTAACCTATAGCAGCCCGGGAAGCCGAGTGATTTGCAGTTCCATGTTCCGAGTTTCCAATCGTAGTCCTTATTTCGTCGCGTAGGTCTGTGCCGATTGTTTCGATCCTTATTTCTCTCTTCAGTATTTGCAACTTTATGTTTTTTTCCAGGGCGGCTTGTTGGGCCTGCCCCAACCCCCTGTCTCGCTGGGGGACCATCGTGCACAGCTCTGTTTAGCGTCCCACGCTGACACTAGGACGGTGATCAGCTGCTCCTAACATGGAGAACAGACGCCGTTTTGAGTCGCACCTCCATGGTGAACAGACGCTCGGGTTTGGTGAAGCATGTCCTCTATCACCGTACTATGGTTACCGCGCCAGTGTTCGTGTCGCACATCTTCACTTTGCTATTGCCGGACTGGCAACATTTCCCAGGCTACGCCACCCAGCTGTGTCCACGTTTTAGCTGGTAGTTTTTTTTTTGTTTTCATATGACTCGGGGAGGCGTGAAGCAGGAACTTGTGAGGACCAGGGCTAGGTATTCCGCTCCTTCCAGGTTTTCAATTCACCATTTTGTAGCCCAACAGTTGAGGCACACTGACAACAAAATTTGACGCGGAATGCGTGTGTGTAGATTGAATACCCCTTGATTTGGCGTGGGTTTTCTCTGCTAAAAGGTCTTTTTCGAGGGGGACGACTCAGGGCGATGCAGGAAAGATTTTTTTCTGTGCATAGCTGCGCGCACGCAGAGTAGATACAAAGAAGACGATTCTGAAGATTTCCTGCCAAAAGATGATGCAAGTAGATGCGAGAAATGAAAGAAGATTTTCTGAAGATAGATTCGCCAGTGTGAGCTGTTTTGAGCATCTATAATTGAGATTAAGATGTGTCACCCCCCTCGGTAGTTTTTGATAAAAATATGACTTATGCGGTTTTTCAAAAAAATGTAACCAACAGAGCATTTTTATTGCATTTAATTTTCTTTTTCCAAATCATTCCAATAGGTGGATTGTATCTAAAAATAATCTTTGGACATGGATCCACTCCCACATTAAAGTCCCATTCATGTACCACAGACAATAAGACGAGGTAGCCGCGGATAAAATTTTGATTGCAAAGTCTCATGCAATGTTGCATACAAGTCCGAGATTGCCTCTCACCCCCAAAGGGCCTGGGTTCAATCCCAGTCGGCGCCCATGGAAAGTAAAGCCGTTGGTCCCCGGTCCATGAGTTGATGGGTCGAAAAGTAGGATCCGGGTGTGGAAGCATTGGTTTTCAGTACGTAAAATAAGATCGACGGAGAACAATTAAGAAAAAAAAGAAGTTCGGAAGAATTTATTGAAACGTTAAAGAGAACCTAAAAATATTTAAATTGAACGTTAAATCGGCGATTGAGGACAAAGCGTTACACCTCTGTTTGGCTGTGGATGTACACTTTTAACGATGCTAGCGAACCTGACGTAACTGAGTTTGGTTCTACTAGTGGAAGCCACTCAAAACCACGGAAGTGGATCTATGCTCTGCCGATTGGGAGTGTCTGTGTGGTTTGGCCGTTTAAAGCTGCATCCGACCGTGCCTGTTCGTTAGGTATGTAGTTAGTTTGTTAGCTACCAGCCCAATATCCAAACCGCAATGAAGTATTTACAGGATCGTTAATGTGAACGCGTGGAAGGGAGGCAGGACAGAGGGAGTTTGGGTGGAAGTTTGCCAAACCGCAAAGTAGCGTGTTGCTTTTGTCGGAAGCTCGAAAAGTGGTTCGCTCGCAGCGCTCGTTGCTTACGTATTCTTCAGCATTGGATGAAATTTTGTTTTGATGTTGAAATGGAAGTATAAATTGAACAACACTTAGGTTCATTGAACCACTGGGAATGTATGTTCTGACATTGACCAACACAGTATTGATATTTTCAGAGAAGTAAAAATTGATTTAGCCAGGAAGTGGTGAAAGCTTGATGTGAAATAATTTTAATAAATCAATTCACTGAAACCCCATCAACCATAATTATGCATTATTTGACTACGAGCGGAATCCAGTGGTGTGCCTGAACGATGCTCCCAGGCAAAAAAGCGAGAATTACGGTGTTGGACTGTTTACTTAATAATTCGATAAATACGATTTTAGGGAAAAAGGAATACAATATGGTAATCTGTTGTTTTTGGTATTGAATAAAGGTTGCGTTTTGGGTTTCAATCATCAAATTAATGAGGTTGATTTAAAGCATGGCGAATTGAAGAAATTTGTGGTCTGTAGTATAAATTTTATATCAACTGACACGGCCACTGAGACTAGCTCAAAATTGAGAATAATTCCAATAATTTTGGAATAATCCGGAGTTTCAAAATCAATTCTTGAGTACCGTTCATGAGCAGCCTCAATTTTCTTTTCCCAAATGAGTGTGTCACTCAGAGCGACATTCTACTGAATATTGAGTTAGGCTCAGCGGCCGTGCATGTTAAAATGCTCCTGCAGCTCCCGTTCCCGAAGCGTTCTGTATTTTTTTTTGTGCTGGAATTTTACATAAAAATATCGATGTTTCCATAGATAATTTTTGGGGCAGCAGAGTTGAAATTCAATGGAATGCAAAGGTGTTGAATTTCTCCCAATTCAATTTTAATTTTTTCTATTTCCAATTCTCAAATATCAATTTAAAAATGTTCATACCCGAGCAACAAAACATGATTATTAGACTGATGCAAAAAAAAATTGTTCATATCTATCTAACAAACTATTAAAAAAAAAAAATTATAACTGTGCTTGTAGGAAATTTTCTCGGCTACAACTTTGTTCAAAATCACTTTGCAATAAAATATAACCAACAAAAGTTATAAATGATTCAAGTCGCTGATGTCTTATGATTATGCTCAATCAATTATTTTGCAGGCAACATTGGTGTTTCTGGTGCGTTGAATAGAGCACAAAATTTGTGGCTACTTTGTCAAAACTATAGAATTCAGCGTTGCCAGCAAAACAGCTGCTTGAACATGCTATAAGAATATCAATCTCTTGAACAATTAATAACTATTTCATTTGACGTTTAGCTGAAAAACAACCTTAGTTAGAGTGTAAACCAAATAGAAAGCACCTCGCTTCGCTTTTACTTCGACTGTTATCGCTGGTTCTATCGTTTCGGATTAGTTGATATTATAAAATCTCTTCGAATCGGCTGAATATATATTTCGAGTATCTGGGAGAAATATCAATATACGGCTGAACTATCGAAAGTGGACACTATTTAAGGATAAATCAGTCGTGAAAGTCGGTTCCACTTGGAAAGTAAACCAAGTGTACGACGTATCGCGACCGTATCACGTGATCTCCAGTGGTAGTGGTTTGTCCGACGATTCGACCAATCTCAAACGTCTAGTGTGTAGCACAATCATCCGGTGAGCTTCAACAACAGAACACTCTTATCAGTGAGACTGTGTAAGGAAAGTGCTATCAATAGAGTGTCGTTTTTCGTAGTGGCGAGAGTATCTCTCGCCATATCAAGGTGGGGAACACAAGCACATTTAAATTAGGAGATGGCTGCCTCCAGTAGTGGAGGCAACTCGGGAGAGCACCCCGGGCCTCTTCTACCACACTTCATTTACCCAAGGAACGAGTTTGGTCAACTAACCATCCTACAAATGACGAGAAAAGACCGGGAAATTCTATCAGAAAATCCATTCACAATTGGCAAAATCATCGAATCAGCTGCTGGTGGTCCGATAGAATCAGCTACTAGCGAAGCAAAATGCACACAGTACACTCTGCGAGTTAGAAATCCGACACAAGTTGTGAAACTGCTAGCTCTGACTAAACTGGATGAAAAGACAGAAGTTGGTGTCACGTACCACGCCAAGCTGAACTTATTTAAGTGCGTTATCTCATCATACGACCTGATTCGCATGACGGAATCGGAAACACTCCAGCTCTTATACTCACATTTGGGAAAACAACTTACCCCAAACACGTGAAAGTAGGAGTACTACGTGTGGCTACGCGACCCTTCTACCCAAATCCAATCAAATGCTACGGTTGCTTCGTATAAGGACACACCCGTTCAAGATGCCCTGGACCCCAACGCTGCTACAACTGCAGCACCTAGACGAAAACTGCGAAATTAATTCTAGTTGTATTAACTGAGATCTACCTTCAGAATATGTCCAGTTTACCAAAAGGAATGCCAAGTAGTAAAAATCAAGGTGGACTACAATATTCCGTATCCTGAAGCACGAAAACGATCAGGAGGTTCCAGCTACACTCAAAGGCTTGTACAATCACGCCTCGAAAATGTAAAACTTGATGCTCTACAGAAATCAATGAAACAAAAAGACGAAAAAATCGCACAATAAGATGCATCAATCGAATCAAGTAAGAAAAAAGATAAACAAATTGCTCAGCTCATCGCAGGATTGAGGAAAAAATCCGATGAAGTTGAAAAACTCACACAGAAAGTACACAACCTGAAGGCATACGTCTCCAAGCATATCCACAAACAACAGGCAAACAAACCAAATGAGCAATTGGAGCAGAAGCAAGTACGTTCGAATGCAGTTCACTCTTTGTTTGTTGTCGTCGCAGATTTTAATTCGCCGTTTTTCGTTGTTTTTTCGCGTTGTTTACTATCGGACGCGCTCGTTAGTGCAATATTTGGTCAAAGCATATCGGAATCTAGTGTTGTTTACCTTGTTGTGCCACAGTGTTTTATGCAATTGTGTTTTTGTGAAATACGCATTGTATCATCGTAATCGCTCATACCTACTTACTCGCTGTCTCTCTTCCGAAGCGCCATCTACCAGTAAACTTTAGAAGCTAGCACATCTCAGTAACCTGAACGTTGCATACATCTAGGCGCTTTCATTCTTACTTGGATCACCGTAATATTGCGCTGCATTAAGCAACGGGAAGAGATTTCTCATCGTCATGAGCGCTTGTAATACTTGTTCGGAGCCTATTGACGGCAATGACAAATACGTTCTCTGCAGTGGAGTCTGCAACAGACTGTTCCACTTCAATTGTGCTGGGCTCAACGTTACCAACTTCAAGGCATGGTCATCCAATGTCGGTCTACTGTGGTTTTGCGATGCTTGCAGAGTTAACTTTAACCCAACAATCGTTGATCGTGAATCGCACATACTCAGAGCACTGCGTGATCTCTCAATACGAGTAGACTCTATTGACCTTCGGATTGGACAGTATGCTGAAAATTTGAAAACCATGAACAGCTTGTTATCATTTCCACACCTGAGAAGGGAATCGAATGTCGATTTGAGATTCCATCAGCATCCAGCTGGTGCTCCCACTGATTTTCACCACAGCATAGATCGATTAAATCTGAATAGTTCGTTGCATTCTAGCCTAGGGAATATTTTCGGTGAACATGACGAACCCATAACTTCAGAAACCACCGCTGTTTCTGTTGTAAGCAGCTCTACTGCTACATGCACCGTCGCCTCTACAATAACCATGAACACCGCTGCCAAGAACTGCACAACTGTCGCATCAATCACCGCACCTGGAACTGGAACCACGGTTACCTCAACAGCTACCTTGACAAATAACCGAGGGCCTCACGGACAATCTAACCGTTTAAGGGTTGTTATGAGAAACGAACGTCGAAGGCAGCAAAGCAATACCGACACAACTGAAGTGTTGAAACCATTCTACATTACCCCTTTCCACATCGAGCAGACTGAAGAAGATGTCCTGGAATACCTCCGCGAAACCTTCAACATCGAAAATTCTACGGTGCGCTGTGTGAAGCTGGTACCTAGAGGCAAACAAGTCAACGAGCTAACCTTTGTCTCCTTCAAAGTATCCGTTTCACACGACTTGGAAACCACTGTAGGGGATTCATTCTACTGGCCTGATGGAGTAAATGTACGTGAATTTGAATCAAAAAACGACGCGGCTCCTATGAACCTACGACCACCAATACTTCCACAATAAGTTTATCGATACACTCCACATCAACTACTCGCAACTCTACGCAACTTTCATCTACTCTGGGACGCAACGGTGTTCGCCCTATGGAAGCCACCGATCCTTTCCTGCCATCGTCCATCAGTCGTCCCGGCCCTGTGTGTGAGTTTGGAAACGTGGTCTTCCAAACTAATACCGCAGGCAAGTACGATTCATTCTTGTTCAGCCCAACTCCTGATTCGTTGCTTGGTTTCAGTACTACACCGTTTAGCCGTCATTATTCAAGACCTTCAACTCAGCATGTTTCAACTCTGGGACGCAACGATACTGGCTACATGGAAGCCCCTAATCCCCCTACCACAGTCGAACTTTTCCCGTCATCGGCCAACAGTCGTCCTGGCCCTGTGTGTGGGGTCAGAGAAGGGGTCTTCCAACCCACTATCTTTGTCAAGTACGTTTCTGTTTTAAGCAGTTCAACTTCTGATCAATCTACTGGTTCTAGCGTTGCAATCAACTGTCCCTCTTCAAACGTCAGCGAGTTTAACTATCCAAACAGCACGGTAGTGACCAGCAGCAATAATGATGCAGCTCATTCAGGACACAACTTTCTATCCGTCTACTACCAGAAGTTAAGGCTATCGAGCTGCGACTACGATATAATTGTTTTTACCGAAACATGGCTCCGGTCTGATATAAGCGATACGGAACTCACTTCCGACTACTCTATATTTCGATGTGATCGAAGTGAAACTACTAGTAATTCTTCGAGGGGTGGTGGAGTTTTCGTAGCTGTTAAAAATAATTTGCACTGTACGGCGGTTTCTTCGATGGTTTACAATTAGCACGTCGCCAATATAAAATGCGTGCTCCTATCAGCATTGACACCTGGGACGATCAGGATTTCTTCATGGGATTCCGGCTTCAGAAAAACACCATGGCGATGGTCCTGGAAATTATTTGTCCTGATATAGAAGTCGATAAAACAAGGTAGGTAGTCCGCATATTGGAATTGCATATTATGCGTCAATTTGAAATGATGCATATTAATCATGATTTGCCGATTTTATTTATTGTGGTACTTGCAATTTTCAATAAAGCAAGTTTTTTCGGAAGCCAAAAAATGCAATTAAATAAAGTAAAAACACTCCCATTTCATTGCATTAGATTAATATTGATCACGATACATTCGTCCGCTTGTACAATTATTGGTCACTCTTCGATTTTATGCATTAGGATCGATGCAGATCGCCATTGCCGATTTTGCTGGCGTTTGTGTTTCGTCGGTGTGCCGCATTATTCGACGTGTTTCGCTTGCATTAACTCAAGTATGCCAACGCTTTATAAGGATGCCAAAAACGCAAGATGAGCTACATGCAGCAAGTCGTGATTTTTACGCCATTGCAAAATTTCCTCGAACTATTGGTGCAATTGATTGTACCCACATCAAGATACAATCACCTGGTGGTAATCAAGCTGAGAACTACCGAAACCGAAAATCTTGGTTTTCACTGAATGTACAAACAGTCAGTTCAGCAGATTTGAAAGTTTTGAACATTGTCGCAAGATGGCCTGGAGCATCACACGACCAACACATTTTCAATAATTCAACATTGAAGATGCAGTTCGAGCGGGGTGATTTTGGACACTTCATAATCGTTGGCGATTCCGGATACCGCAACACTAAGTATTTGGCTACACCTTTTCTCCGATGTGAAACGTCAGCTGAAACACTATACAACGAAAGCCAAATCCGTACCCGGAATGTTGTAGAACGTTCTTATGGCGTATTGAAACGGCGCTTTCCAGTATTGTCGTTGGGAATACGTGTAAAAATATCAACAGTTCAGCTCATTCTTGTAGCGTATGCAGTATTGCATAATATTGCAATTGATGCTAAGGAAGTGGAGCCGCCAGCAGAAATCGAAGGATTTGATGAAATGTTAGCTGCAACTGCTGTTCCAGATTGTCCTAATATGGAAAGAAGCGCAACGGGTTGTGTTCGTGATCATTTAGTTCAACATTTTTTCTCACAGTTATAAAAAGATAATGTTTGATACTATTTTAAAATAAAAAAAAAGTACTGTGTAAACTGCAACCTTTTCTTTACTACTGTAGCAAATTGGATAACAAACAAAAATTATTCACCCTCTGATCCGGAACTGTTCATTCGTCTTTTTGTGCTCTTCTCATACGTGTATGCTCTTCCCTCAAGTGTTGATAGCGAAGCTGTTGCGATTGTAGCTTCATTTTCTTTGTTTGGAGAGTAATATGTGCTGACTCGAGTTCTACCTTGCGCTTCTGGACTTCGAGCCGATGGACTTCTTCTAACATTTCTTCGTCACGTTCTAACAACTTCTTTTTAAGATCCAGTTCTACTGTAGACTTTTGACGCTTCGTACGGGTTTTCAAAACACTGCTCATGGGCCTTTTTAACATTGCAGGGCTGTAATTTTCCCACTTATCTCCTCCTCGTGTTTGTGCAGAATTAATGCACCGACTAGGACCGGAAATTGCGTCTGGATCACCAACTGGTGATGGAGTGGAAGGTGATTTGAGGGAAGAATTATCAACACGCTCGTTGCCCCCAACTTTCTGTTCTATCAAGTAATTATCTTAGCTACTCAAATTAACTTCTGTCTCCTCCAAATATTCGACCACATACGCATCTTCAGTCATCACTTTGTTCGAACCATCTGGCATTGCAGCCTCCTCCATTGTGATGGCAACATCGTTTTCGTCATAATCATCGTCATCGTCGCACATCGATCGAAGTCCATCGACCGACAGTGCAATAACCTCGCGAAGCTCAGCCAACACCTCAGATTTTGGCCGCCATTCGTCAGGGCCTCGACCGCCGCCAGTAGCCTTACGCGACATCTTCTCTTTAGAAGCAGCTCGGCGGATAGTTTTTTTTTTATGTTTTCATATTTCTTCTTTAATACTGTAGAAGTTCGAACCTAAGATTAAAAAAAAAACAAAGCCTTTTAGATAAATTTGTACAGCGGAGAAGTGGTAATTAAATACTATGAAATATGTTACTCACCGTGTTGAGGAAATTTGCATTAAACTCGGCGGTGATTTCCTCCCACGCACTGGCTTTATCATCATTCCTCTGCGTATCGCTGGTCTTACACTCAATGACATCTTTGCGGTTTAATGCCAATCTCACCAGCAGCTCCTCCTCTGCTTCCGAAAAATTAGCCGAGCGACCTCGCTTTTTTTGTTCGATTTTCGGTGGCATTTTCTTTTCTACATACCTAATAAAAAAGCAAACAGGCAAACTCAGATCAAAACAAATCTCACTTGCTAAAAATGACGTTTCGGTTGGAAATATACTGGAACGATATTGGAAAATTTGCTAAACCAGGTTTACGGTAAGCGGCCGACTCAAATTGTTAAACCGACGTGATGAAATGCAATTTTTAAGCGAGGCTTAAAACTGACGTTTAAATTTAAGCGAAGCTTACGGTAAACCAGGTTTAAAGCGTTAAGCGGGGTTGGTGAAGAAAACGGCCCTTAGAGCTTTTAATGCTGTTTGTGATGACTTCGATTTTAATTTAACTAGGCTCCGTTTTAAAAATAGGTTAAGAGTAAATGTGATAGGTTAAGATTAGTCTGTGCGAAACCGTCGAAGACTGAATAAATAAATAAATAAACAAAATAAATAAAACGAATGGAACAATAACAGAGATACTGGCACGAAACACAAGAACAAAAAAGGCCGAGAGGAAAACAAAGCCCTTCACCAAAAAAGCAATCCACCGAAGCAAACCCGAAAGAAATTGACGCAATGGACCTTGATGATATTTTTCGAATATCGGACAACGAAGAAGCAGACCTAGGCGAGTAAGAGAGGTGACACAGATGGAAGAAGTGTTAGTTTGTTTATTAAAATGAACCGCCTATTTTGTTATGGCAAGTTTTGCTATAAGAAATGCTCCTCGTGTTTATTCACATGAAAATTCAACATCAAATATTGATTAATTGCGTAGGAAATCAGTTTGGCACGGCATTTGTGACCGGCATACACCTTCCGGTCGTATGAAACAGGTAAAAAACTGTCCAAATCCACAGATAAAAAATTTTGTTTTGAATTTCTGTATGGCAAATTAGTGAACTTTTCGTGAACATTAACGGCAAAGAACTCACCAACACTGGGAGACCGTGAGTTCCTGCCCACCTGTCGTTTCTCATCTCGATACTAGTCATGTAACCCCCATACAAGCTTACTATGAGTTACTCACCAACACACAACAATATTACCAACTAACCACTCACCACAATCATCATCAAACCACTCAACACCAATACAGGCAACATTTGGTTTGAAGGAGAGGAAAGTGCAGTATCGAGATGAGAAATGACAGGTTCCACATACTCCTGACCAGAACTGGTAAATATCACGGCCGTCATGTGACGATGAGAAAACAGGTCCTCTCACTATCACGAGACGAAGCGACCGATCATTAGCTTTCTTGTCATTTTTCAATAATCAAGCACTCATGGGAATAATTCTTATGCGGTTTTGACATCAGCATTTCTAACTGATTTAGATGAATTTAAGCAAACAACCGTATGTAATCGGTAGAGTGAATATATTATTAAGATTTCCTCGGTACAAGTAACTTTTGTAGCATTAAATGAGCTGGTAATTACGATGATCACAACACTGTCACGTTCTGTCATGACAAAAAAAATCGATAAGATTTTGAAGAAAATCTCTGTCATCGTTTTCTCATCAAATGATAGTGACAGAAGTATCTCTATAAATATTGCGTGAGATCTTTCATTGAAAATGACTTTTGCCAGCCCTGCTCCTGACGATCCTTTGGCGGCAGTCAGTGCGGGGGACCTGTTTCCACAGGCAAGTAGACATAACGTTCCACCCAAAAGCACAATACCTTCCACCACACTTCTCTCTCCAGCTTCAGCGAACATCGATGAATCCGGCCGTTCACCACCAATAAGTTCAATGAACAATGACGAATGCAGACCAAATCCAGCACCCACATCGAATAATCTAAATACAACGAACCCCGTACACAAAAAGACGATTGCGATACAATGGAACGTCAACGGTGTACAAGAAAGATAGCGTTGCAAGTAACTCGACTTACCAAAACGGAGATCCTCAAACGATTCCACCACGCTGAATATAAATGGAAAATCCATGCCGGCCCGTCAAGTAGATCTCAAAACGGAGTTGGCCTCGCAGTCCACAATAACGCTTTCTCCAAAATTTCTAAAATTGAATACTTCTCTGCCAGCAGTGGCAGCTGAAGCCAACTTTTCTATCAGAGCAACTTATGTAAGCATTTATATCCCGTATCATACACAACCTCAGGAGCTGAAGGAAAAGCTAAGCCACTTAATTCAGGAAATACCCCACCCTTACATACTACTCGGTAATTTCAACGCTCACAACTCGTCGTGGGGTTGCTGCAAAAAAGATACCAAAGGAAAAATCATTGAGAATTTTATCACCGAAAACAATCATGTAGTTCTAAATTCAGGTGGCCACACCAGGTTGGACCCTAGAACCGGATCTACGTCCACCATAGACCTTTCTATTGCATCTTATGAGCTAGTACGACAGCTTCAGTCGATGGTGGATAACGATACGCGAACAAGTGATCACTTCCCGATAATAATTACGTCTCACCAAACAACCCCAGAACCTCAACGTCGAAAACTCTGGCTCCACAAAAATGCTGACTGGGAAGAGTTTGAAAATTCTATCATCAAACTTGTCCCACGTAACAGCTCACTTTATGTCAAAGAATTTAGTAAAGCTATTGTCAAAGCAGCTTCGCTCAGCATCCCAAAATTAGATCCAAATTTGTTCCATGGTGGAGTAATAAAGTTAAAGAAGCCATCGGTAAACGTAGACTAAATCGGTTAAACGACGGAGATCAACTGATAGAACAAGCCCTGTCTGAATTTCGAAAGGCACGAAACGAATCAAGGAGAACCGTGATGAACGCAAAGAAATCATCGTGGGATTCTTTTGTAGCTTCATTCAACCCCCACACTCCTAGCAGCAAAATGTGGCGTCAACCAAACGAACCATCGATTTTCGACGACTCTCACGAAACAGAGAACGAATATAACAAGAACTTCCCAATCGAGGAACTCATGTGGGCTTTAGACAGAGGAGGCAGCGAAACCGTAGACATCGACAACATCAGTTACCCTATGCTTCGTCGACTTCCCTTCAGGGTGAAGGCTCAGCTCCTCGAATCAATTAATGGCATCTCGAATCAATCAATGGAGATCGGGCTCAATACCCCTCGGCTGGCAGGAGGGATTAATCATTCCGATACCAAAACCCGGCAAAGATCCTAAAGTTCTTGGAAATCAAAGACCAATCGACTAATCTGCTTCAGCAAAACAGTAGAACGAATGGTCAACCGTCGGTTACTCGACACAACGTCATTTTCTGAACAAACACCAATTCGCTTCGGTGTCGGGATATTCTCTGAAGCACAAGAAGCTCACTTCCAACTACCCGCGATATGCTCCATTTTTTTCAGTAGAAGCAATGGCCATCCTCTATGCTACAACCAATTTTGTCAAGACAAACGAAGCCACCATAATCTTCACAGATTCTGTCAGCGTACTGAAAGCATTAGAGAAAGGACAATCGCGACACCCGTGGATCCAATCTATCGAAATCGAAGCAGAAAGCAAAAACATCGACTTCTGTTGGATCTTTTGGATATTGCAGTTCCCGGTGAAGGATGTAGTCAGACGCTGTAAACAACAAGTTCGACAGCAATGGGAGGTCCAATGGAATAACAGCAGTAATTTCCGATCCTCCTCCACGGAGTAGCGGGCTCTCACTCGTTTGAGAATCGTTCAGACACGCTTAACACATCAGCACCTCTTCAAAAAGAATGCATTATGTGCCAAGCATGCGGTGAACCATTAAACGTTCGTCACCTCCTGGTTGACTGCAGAAAGTATGAGCAACAACGGCAAGAGTGTTACCTAAAGGACAATGTTACTGAAATATTATATTGGGATAGAGTAGAAGAATCCAACCTTCTGGAATTCTTACGGAAAACAAATTTGATCAACCAAATTTAAAAGATACTAAGTTAGGCAAAACTTGAATTATCGGCATAGAATACTATGTAATTTTTTTTTCGTTCCTTGAAATACATTTACAGGGTTGAATGACTGCACAAGCAGTTAAAATCACTTGTAAAAAATAGTAGTTGTGAAAATTTCCCATAAGTTATCAATTAGTTCCCATAAATTGTAGCAGGTAGGGGAATTTACGTATTCTCCTCAATCTAAGCAGCGTCCGCACTTCTATTAGCATTTTCACAGCGTCACGCACATATATGACGTGTCTGTTTGTTTCAATTCATCTGCTGCTTGCTTCTCTATCCATTCCAATCGACAGAATTCTTCAAAACTGTTTGAAAGCGTTTTTACAACGCTCTAAACTTCTCAGGTGAGTGTGACTATTGTCGGCAGCCTCTTTTTCTTCGGCAACCTTCCCATTAGAACTGCGTGTCAACCAGCTGTTCTATTATCGGCAACTCGAAATCAGCCCCATTTTGTATTACGTATGCTTCATTTGAAGAAAAATCTGGCATAAAAGGATTGCTCGGTCCTACAAATATAATCAGATTGAAGCTGAAAGACTAAAGAATCATTTGGATACATTCAGGGAAGTAGGTTGATGGCAAAACATAGTGAAATTAACGTTTAAATTTTGATTGCCGAAAACAGTCAATGGGTGCCGAAGCCGACATTTACTCTACATCAAGTGTACGTAAAGTAAATAGTAAATTAGCCAAAATTAAAATAAGAATGAAATAGATCTAATCCATACGCCAAAAACTATGCCAGTAGCAAAACGACACTGGTCGATTTACTATAAAAATAGAATGCCTCGTGAGTAAAGCCACTCGACCTTGTACAATTTCTCCCAAGGCCGAGTCCAGTGAAATCTTCGGGAAAGTTGGGAAAAGAGAGAGTGTGGCTACACCCGACTTTGAACGAAGGACCAGCGATCGGAATAATCTCTCGCATTACCGATCTCGTTCGAAGAAGTTCGCGGGAAAATCGAACTTCCGTTAAGTTCGGCCGAGGTCACCTTCCCTAATCTGAGGTCACGGTTTCGCTTCACTTTCGTCCGAACCGCAGATTGCAGTGGAAGTGTTTCATTTTGTTCACGTGATTGTTTCGTTTTGTAAAGTGAGTTAAAGCAACGTCGTTGTACTTTTATACTTCAATTCTAATTTCTCCTCGTCGTTTGTTTAGTTATAGTTATAAATCAAAACGTAGTGTGCGTCTTAGGCTAAACTTTGTGTGTGCGAAAAATAAGCTAGACCAGGTAATGTGCTCGTTAAAAGAAATCTGTGCATTGTGCTTAATGTTCTTTTCACAAGCCGACGGCTACGTTTACGCTTCCAACGTCAGCATCTGCATCCCCGGGGCGAATAATCCCGGCAACCGTCACCTTGTCCGGTGGAAAGCGATCCGCATCTACATCGCTGAGCGGGGCTTTGTGGTTCGTCCACCCACGTGGAAATCGTTGGCCGTTCAACACCAACGGTCGAACGCGCATCGATCGAAGTAGCATCGTCGGCGCGCCAATAACAGCAGCGCAGCAATCATCAGCAGCTAAACCAACTGGTGAGTCCGTTCTGTTTTTTTCGTGGAGTGTGGCGTCCGGCGAGGGCGCCACGGAGGACATTTTTTGCCGACCATAAGGTCGAAGAGCATGAATAATTATTGCTAACATTTGGAGAAGTCCAAGAATTGTAAGGTTGGGTGTCGGCAAGACAAACGTGCGCACGTAACGTCATACATGGATGCCTACGCAACCCATCAATGTTAGACACCCGGGTGCCAAAGCTTTGCCGTTCCCCGCTTGCTGCATCGTCGTGGGATTCATCAGGAAGAGATACAAGAGCACAGCACAGATAGGTAGTTACGCACACAAGGATAGGACTAGATAGAGAAATAGAATAAAGAGGAGTAGAAAATATACAAACAATGGAAATTTCGTAAAAGCATGCATTAGTTAATAATAAAATCTCAACTTACCGTTTTCCGTTGTGAAATAAATGTTTGATTTGAAATTGATGTAATGTTGTTGATCAGTCCTATCAAAGATTAGAATGAGAGGAAAAAAGTATCTTTACGTTGTTTTTGGGTCCGTTTAATTATGTTGTTGTCTTCCGCGTGGTCGGAATTTGACTGTTATGTTGCGTACCTCTTTTACTGCAGCTGCGCCTCTGGCGGAATTTAAGGGAAACTACCGATGAGGAGAACTTGACGTGGAACGTCGTTTAGGGTTTTTTTTTTTTTTTTTTATTAATTACTTTATTTGTACAGGCTCAATCGAATAAACTTTACAGAGCCGAGTTATCATTTTTGTTATACATTATTGATGTCTTATATTTAAAGTTAAAGGAGCTGGACCGGATACTCGCGGTTGTCTCGAGGTTAGTGGGGATTTACAATTTTTTTTTGGATGGGAAAAGGGAGAGGGAGGTTTGAAATGTGGTTTACGATACAAATATTTAATTAATCCTAAAACATGAACTAATTTCTATTCATCTTGAAAACAAACATAAAAAAAACCCACACGTACATAATACAAACTAAACACAAGGTTAATAAAACTTACAATCTAATGTTAATATTCTTAAAGTAAACATATATGAGTTTCATAAACTCCAGATCGCGTCTAGCCAAAATATCCCGAACTGGAACATTAGGTTGTCTACCTCGAGCCCGAAGGGAATCGTACAGTTCAGATCTGACTCCGCGATACTCAGCACAAGACCAAATAATGTGATCTGCGTCCTGGTAACCTTGTCCACATTCACAGAGATTGCTGTCCTTCAGCCCAACACGGAACAAGTGAGCGTTTAACGAATAGTGATTGGACATGAGGCGAGACATCATACGAATGAAGTCTCGACCCACATCCAACCCCTTGAACCAAGAACTCTTCGACACCTTAGGGATGATCGAATATAGCCATCGTCCCAAACTCCCTTCACTCCACTTATTCTGCCAGCTGACGAGTGACTGTTGACGATAAATGAAGAAAAATTCATCGTAGGCGATTTGTCGATCGTAAATATCGCCTTCCATAGCGCCCACCTTAGCAAGTGAGTCAGCCATCTCATTGCCCGGAATCGAGCAATGAGATGGGACCCATGCAAAGGTGATGACAAAAGATCTTAAAGATAAAGCACTTAAAAGCTCTCGTATTTTCATGAGAAAATACGAGGAGTGCTTTACCGGCCTCATAGAGCGAATAGCCTTGACAGAACTGAGACTATCCGTAAAAATAAAATAATGATCTGGTGCAAGTGAGGCGATCGTTTCTAGCGTATAATGTATTGCCGCCAGCTCAGCAACATATACGGAACAAGGAGCTTGAAGCATTAGAGAGGCGCTATGAAATTCGTTAAAAATACCAAAACCAGCGGACGCCTCTATTAATGATCCATCTGTGAAGAACGATCTTGCGGAATCAACTTGGCCAAACTTTGCAGCGTAAATTGACGGAACAATCATGGAACGATGATGTTCTGGGATCCCACGAATCTCCCGCGTCATAGATAAATCAAAACTAACTGAATTGCCGAAGTCGGAGAAGCATACACGATGAGGATTATGCTGTGAAGGGCTGACATCCTGTGTTATGTACACGTAGTACAATGACATAAAACGAGTTTGAGGGTTCAGCTCAAGAAGCTTTTCAAAGTTTTCGATTGCCAGTGGGTTCATAACTTCGCAACGGGTGAGGAGCCTGAGGGACAATTCCGAGAACCGATCCGATAGTGGCAACATGCCCGCCAACACTTCTAGACTCATCGTATGAGTCGAGTGCATGCATCCTAACGCGATACGAAGACAACGATACTGGATACGTTCCAGTTTGATGATGTGAGTTTTAGCCGCCGACTGGAAACAAAAACTACCGTATTCTAAAACCGATAAAATCGTTGTCCGGTACAACGTTAGAAGATCTTGCGGATGGGCTCCCCACCACGTTCCGGTAATTGTTCGGAGAAAATTGATCCTTTGTTGGCATTTTCGTCTCAGATACTCAATGTGGGATCTCCAGGTGCATTTTGAATCGAACCAGACCCCAAGATATTTGAAGGACATAGAATGAGTGATCGGTTTACCCAAAAGTTGAAGCTTTGGTTGTGCTGGGCTATGCTTCCTAGAAAAAACGACCAACTCAGTTTTCTCCGTGGAGAATTCGATACCTAGCTGAATAGCCCAAGTAGACAAATTGTCTAAGGTATCCTGTAAGGGTCCTTGCAGGTCGACCCCTTTGGGCCCTGTCATAGACACTACGCCGTCATCTGCAAGTTGTCTCAACGTGCAGTTGTCACTTAGACAATTGTCAATTTCTCAGACGTAGAAATTATACAAAAGGGGGCTTAAACATGAGCCCTGGGGGAGACCCATGTAACTAAATCGAGAAGCTGTAGAGTTTCCATGAGAAAAGCTCATATGTTTCTCTGACAGCAAATTGTACAAAAAGTTATTTATTAATGGAGAAAGGCCACAAGCGTGGAGTTTGTCTAAAGGACTTCAACGGATACTGAATCAAAAGCCACCTTGATATCCAAGAATACAGAAGCCATTTGCTCTTTTTTAGCAAAAGCCAACTGAATTTCTGTGGAAAGCAACGCGAGACAGTCGTTCGTTCCCTTGCCCCTACGGAATCCAAATTGAGTATCTGAGAGTAGGTGGTTCGTCTCAACCCATTTGTCCAAGCGAAAAAGGATCATTTTCTCCAACAATTTTCGAATGCACGATAACATCGCGATGGGACGATACGAGTTATGATCTGAAGCGGGTTTTCCAGGCTTTTTAATGGCTATAACTCTCACTTGCCTCCAATCATCCGGAACAATATTGAGCTCCAGGAACTGACAAAACAAGTTCAACATGCGCCTCTTAGCGACGTCTGGGAGGTTCTTCAACAAGTTGAACTTGATTCTATCAGCCCCCGGAGCCGAATTGCCACACGAAAGGAGCGCGAGTGAGAGTTCCAGCATTGAAAAAGGCTGGCTGATCTCGTCTACAGAATTCGTCGTTTCGCGAGGAATCATCTGTGCCGGCACGGAATCAGGGCATACTTTTCGCGCGAACTTGAGAATCCAACGATCTGAGTACTCCTCGCTCTCGTTGTTCGAAGACCGGTTACGCATCCTTCACGCCGCGTTCCAAAGCGTATTCATCGACGTTTCGCGCGATAATCCGTCCACGAATTGCCGCCAGTATCCGCGTTTCTTGGCTTTGATGAGGCTCTTGAGTTCGCGTTCAAGAGCCGAGTACGCTTCGAAATACACGGGTGTTCCACGTTTCCGGAAAAGCTTAAACGCGTCGGACTTTTTACGATAAACCTCAGTGCATTGGTGGTCCCACCAAGGGGAAGGAGGTTTCCTACGCAAAGACGTTCCAGGAACCGGCCGAGTTTGAGCTCGAAGCGCGCTGTCCAAGATCAGATTGGAGAGGAAGTTATATTCCTCCAACGGTGGAAGCCCTTCTACCGACGACACGGCTTCCTCTATCGCGGTCTTGAACGTTGTCCAATCGATATTACGGGTGAGGTCGTACGCGACGTTAACGGATTCCGACGGATTGAACCCACTGGCAATCGAAATTTTGATCGGCAAGTGATCACTACCGTGGGGATCCTGGATCACATTCCACGTGCAATCCAACGATAATGAGTTAGAGCAAAGTGTGAGGTCTAATTTACTTCCATTCGAAGATGGTCCAGCCAAACGTGTTACTTCTCCATTGTTAAGAATTGTCATATTGAAGTTATCACAGAGGTCATAGATAAAAGTAGAACGGTTGTCATCATACAGTTCCCCCCAGCCTGTACCGTGGGAATTAAAATCTCCCATAATCAACCGTGGAGCAGGAAGTACTGAACATATATCTGAAAGTTGTTTTCGATTAACAACGGCTCTAGGAGGAATATAAACAGAAGCAATACAAAGGCTCTTACCTTTAATAATAGCCTGACATGCGACAACTTCAATACCTGTAAATTGTGGAAGATTCACTCTATAGAAAGAATGGCACTTTTTGATCCCCAAAAGTACCCCTCCTCCACGCGAATCCTCACGATCCAGTCGAATAATGTTAAAATCATAAAAAGGTAGATCTATATCTGAAGAGAGCCAAGTTTCACAAAGAGCAAATGCATCACAATCATTATTGTGAACTAAAAACTTAAAAGAGTCTAATTTAGGAATAAGACTTCGACAATTCCACTGTAGAATAGTGATCAAATCCCCGACCTCGTTTGGAAAATTATCCATCGAAGGAAATGATTGCTGCAATGAGGGGCCACTTCAATGTCAATTGCTTCAAGAGGGTCTTCACAGTAGGAAGCATTGCCAGAACAATGCTTTTGAGAGGATCAGAAATATTCAGGTACTTGAGAATATCGTCCACAATTTTATCAAATGAGAACAACCCAGATGAAGAAGGGGCTTCTGTTCTTAAAAATGGGACATCAGGGGTTTTGGATGTCCCCGGGAGAGGTGGAAAATCCTGGGTATAGTCAGTTCTTCTGAATCCAGGAGGAGTAGAAACTTCCTTTTTTCCACCACTCCTTGATTTGGGCAAGCTGATTTGGGGTTCTTCATTCTCAACTTTCCGCGAACGGATGCGTTTTCGTTTCCGTGCTGAAAAACAGAAAGAAGTTCCCTCCTCAGCCAAGTCAGAGTCAGTCTCGTCATCTGACAAAAGAGAAAAGGGATTTTTGTCGTTGGTCGATGGCGTGGCCGTCTTAAGCATTTCTGCAAAAGACTGCCGGGAACGTTCCTTAAGTGAGCGTTGTAATTTCTCCCCGCGTTGTTTGTACACCGGGCATGACGAGATACCATGAGGAGTTCCCTTACAGTACACGCATTTTGGTGCGGTAGCTGCACAGGTGTCATCCCCATGCTTCTCTCCGCATTTGGAACAGCGTGCCTTGCTGCCACAGTGGGAGGCCGTATGTCCCAACTGCTTACAGTTTTGGCAGTTCATGACCCGGGGAACGAACAAACGCACAGGTAGTCGAAGTTTTCCCAGCTTGATGTAGTGAGGAAGGGCTGAACCAGAAAAGGTCACACGGAACGAGTCTGTGGGGGTAAAACTCTTTTTACCCTCGCTGACAGATACTGAGCCCAGTTTTTGGACATCCAGTATCTTCACCGGAGGAAGCAAACGGTTCTTGAAACGGCCAACCGCCTGCTTCTCCAAGATCTCGGGGGTCAGACTCGCTTCGGTGACCACACCTTCGATCTCCACATCACGAGCTGGGATGTAAACTCTGTACTCGAGCGTGAAGAGCTGGGAGGCAGCAATCTCGTTAGCCTGCTTCAGGTTAGAGACGGAGACACGAAGTTTATTGTGCCTAACCTTCGTGATTTCAGTCACGGCCGAGTATCGCTTCGTCAGATCATTAGTAATTTGCATTACATTCAAAGGTTTGTTTCTGGGCTGAAAGTAGACAACCCATGGGCCAGTCGAGTCATCTGGATAGGCTCGCGATCGGGGGTTTATCTGAGCCTGTCCTTTGCCAGACTGAGACGATGAACCAGGGAGAGATGACGTACGTTTTCGACCCTTCTTGCCATCGCGTGGCAAAGTGGTGTCATCTTCCGACAAAACGTCCATTTCGTCTTGCGACAAAATGTCCATTTTGCCGTACTAGTGGGAGCGAAAAACGCTCTACCACTGAAACGATAATCACTCGGACACAATACACAAAAAAAAAACTACAAACACAAAACACAAACTTAAAATTTAACTGTGGGCGAAAGAGAGAAACAAGAACAAAAACTTATCTGATAATCCTATACTACTACCACTAAACGGCAGCAGCGGAGCGACGCGCAGCGTGGATGATCTTCGATCAGCGTGTGCGGGCGGTCTTCGTTGGTGTGTGCTTATGTGAGGGTCGGCACTCAGCTGAACACACGATGATAGATGAGCGGTGTAAATGCGGAGGCAGATGCTGACACTCGATGACGATGATCCGTGTGCAGGTATGCGTTACCACGCACCGATGGTGCACAAAATGGTTGGCGAATTGGCAATCGTAAAAACAATTTTCCTTCCGATGATGCCGAAAACACACTTTCTTCTCAGAAAAAAAAACTCACTTTTAGTTAATTATTTAGCTGTGAACTCTAAGCGAGAAAAAACTGAAAATTTAAATCAAGCGAATAGCGAGAAAACTTCCAAAATAGCGGAGCGCGAACTAAGTCGACCGTACTTCTTGCTAGGACGCAGTGGAATGTCGTTTAGGGTTTGTGTATTCTCTTACCGGGAGCTTTTTGGAGTTATTTCGATGTTGTGAGAGATTATGCTGTTTCGAAATAGAGGTTTCTAATCGATCAAATTCGGTAGTAGTCAAGCGGGCTCGATCTCTTCTTTTTAGGAAGATTTTCACTTGGACTCGCCCTGGAGCAGTCTCATCCGGGCAAACTCAACGTGGCCTGCGGTCTCCTTTACCGGAGTGGCGCTTAAGCCGCAGGCTTAACCGAGATCGGCCAGTGTCGGCTACAAAATTATTTAAAAAATAACATTGCAATACGGGAAATGACTAGAAGCCAACGAACAAAATGTTTGAATTTCCCACAGATTACTATTCCATATAAACTTCAAATGGTTTCTTAACACTCCAAACACGATGCCTCTGGTAAAATGTGTAACGGCAAATTGGCAATATTTGAAAAATCATTGCTCAGCAATTTATCAATGATTTTAAATCTATTGATACCGAATAAATCTCAGAAGTATGAAGTTTAAAATTTCACCAATAGATTTGAAATTCGTCGAAATTGGCTGAGCTATGATTTTTCAAACATTGCAAGTTTGCCGTTGCACATTTTACCGGAGGCATCGAATTCGGAGTGTTAACAAATGAGTTCAAATTTTGGAATGCTAATCTGGATCTGATTTGGAACCGTTCGAACACTGTGGAGCGAAAATTTCAAAAGTTGCATTAGTCTAATGAATATGATGGGAACATCCAACTCAAAGCTTTTGCAGAGTTTCTCCCGTGGCGCTCCGTTCATATTTCGCAAGCACCACCAGTGGTTTGGCTTGACATGGAAAATAGAAGGGAAGGCACAAACTTTTTCCAACCAAATAACACAACAAAATTAGGACGAAATTACGCTAGTTTGTGCTCAAAAGTGGTATTCAACTAAATGTACTTCTTCCGTCGTTGGACGTGCGGCAAGCTGGCTGCCCTGACAACCATTGGCGCCCGTCGTCGTCCGTCAGTGGTCATGGTGGCTGATGGTGGGCGATGTTGTTGAAATTGTTTTTCGGAGTATAGCTCTAGAGCATCCACCGCGTTGACAGGTGGGTTGCATAAAGTTCAGTGTCTCGTTTATTTAAATTTTTACATGTGCATTTACATTACCTAATGCTCCTGCAGTCGGCCGAGTTCCGGTGCAGAAGCCACAGAGGAGTGCGGTTTCGTTTCATTATGATGTAGCTTTCGTGATTTGTTTGTTTTTGGTTGGGAATGGAACTGATTCGCTGCGCTCTGTTTGCTCGTGCTCTGTAGAAAAGCTAATGTTGATTGGACTGCATTGGATAAATATAGGGTTAGCCAGGAGTAAATTTACAGCGATGCGTTTTCAAACGGAACTAGGACCATGAAAACTATGTAATTATTATTATTTTCAGTTATTGGCACTGTTCATCACTTGTAGAGGGTAATATTTTCCGGGATTTTATTTATTGATATCCCGAGATACCGGGAAAAATTTCAAGGTAATTAAAAATTACTGATATCCCTAAAAAACAAAGTATTAAAACTAAAAAATTTAACGTAGCAGCCACTTCATTTAAAGAATTTTAGAAGCAAAATTTATGTTTGCTTTGATTTTCAATCCATCAAGACTCCAACTAACTTACAGAAGGAAAGCTCTTTTTGAATGAATTTCATCTATTGTTTGTGTTTAACTAGTCCCAGCAGATCGTTGGTTAGTTCGTCTTCGGAAAATGGATGTGGTTCTTGTTCATTTTAGCAGCTATTTAACGTTTTTGTTTATCGGAAATCAACGAGCAAAGCAGATATACAGTACCCTGTTCTTCAGTTTTGCAACGTGTATCACGTGCAAAACTCTGCGACTAATTTTTTAAGCTTACCAGGCTCATAGTGCAAGTTTCATCCTTTGGGAATGTATGCGAGTAACATAAATAATGCAGCCAGCCGAAAACGCACCTGCTGGGTTTTAGGTACTCCAAGGTGCTACCAATCGATTGAGTGTTAAGCTATCATCACACTGTTTGACAAAACGCCAAATATTTGGCAAAGTTGGACAAATATATTTGACCAAAGTATAATGTCCAAATATATTTGACCAATTTTTGCTATTGCAAATATTTGACGTGTTTTTGACATTTCAATTATTTGGCATTTTGTCAAATAGTGTGATGCCTTTTGTTATTGTTTGTCAAGCATGTGTGCTCAATACTATCAAATAATTGATTTGACACTCTGAAATTTCTTGAGTTGCAAACCGTTGTGTGCCAGTGTTCACTCGGCTGTCGACAAAAGCAGGCCACTCTCGATGTGTGCTACGCGATCGTCTGTTTTCTCGGCAGCAACCATTGTGTGGTCCTCCTCATTGTTCTTCATCAGCAGTTCTTTCGGTCGATGCGTCGTCGACTTTGGAAATCAACCGTTTCGTGATGAGTGTGTGAGTGCTGACCACGTTTTGCGTCCATTGCTGCAATGGACGCGCTCTGACCCTCGTTGGCGTACAACAATTTGCCATACAATGAAACTACTAGAAGCGGCTCAAGTTCTGATCGAGGAGGCTTTTTGGATAGCGGAAGATAAAGTGTTTATTGTGTTGTACCTTTTGACTATAGTTTTAAGAATCCTCGGCTCTGTAAAGTTAATTCGGTTGAGCCTTATCAAATAAATTAATAAACAAAAAAAAAAAAAAAAACAAACAAACCGTTGTGTATCTAGGGAAGTCCATAGTTGATGAATCAATAGTATACTGTGATTCATCTTATATTATAGTATTTAGCAGTCAGGTTAGCTAGCAATAGAAGACTTCCGTTCGGTCTCTTTTCCATCGGACCATCCTGCAGAGCGGACGCACAAATTGTAATTCTATAATTAATTAATAAAGTATTCTAGTTTAATTGATTCAACTGTGTAAAGTGATTCCTTCCTTCCTCGCAACATATTAAGTTGGCGATGAGGATAAAACGTGAATAGTCGCGCGTTAGTACGAAGTGAAGTCGCGAAGTGTGAAACGGTCGTTTACACGTGTTAGGAATCATAACCTCAAACATCATTATGTCGACTGGTGATAGTGGAAGCGGTGCAGTTAAGCAGGAGCCGAATGCAATAGTTCCTATCGTTTGAGCTGGCATGTTTGGCCAAATCGAGCACTTCGTCGTTAGGGAGAATTTCAACCGCCTTGAAACGTTCTTCCTTGTGAACGACATGCCGGATGATAAAAAAAAGTCCCCGTGTTAGTTACAGTCTCTGGTCCCAACTTGTATTCAATCGCTGTCAGATTTTGTGCCCCGGACGATCCTCGTACAAAGTCGTATGACGATCTGGTTCGTCTCCTCAAGGAACATTTGGCTCCTACCACGAATGTCGTCGCTGAGAGGTATAAGTTCCGGAAATGTGAGCAGCACGTCTCGCAAAGCATCACGGAATTTATTATCAGCCTAAAAGCCACCGCTCAACCCTGCAAATTCGAAGCGTTTTTGTCGGATTCACTGCGAGATCAGTTCGTCGCAGGCATCCGAGATCAGAGTCTCCGGAAAAAGTTATTGACAGAACCGGACCTAACCTTCGACAAAGCGTGTTCGCTAGCCCGAAGTTGGGAAGCAGCCTTGAGTCAGAACAAGGAGATGTCGAGTAAGTTGCCGCAGAAGCTCGGAGCACTTAGGAAGGATGTACATCAAAAGACGAAACCGAAACGAAGCAATCAGGAAAAGGAGGAGAGCAAACCATGTCGTAATCAACAGTCATCAAAACCATGCTTTCGGTGCAGCCGTCACCATGATCCGAACACGTGCCCAGCACGCAGCTGGAAGCGTTACTCGTGTGGGAAGGTAGGTCATGTTTCCACATGCTGTCGGTCGAAAAACAGTCAACCCAAGAAGTCTGGTGGAAGCAATCGAGTCGCGGAAATGTCGGAAGCCGTCGAAGTCCTTCGTCTGAACATGCTGGTTGGTCCCATCGAGTTAGTAGAACCGGAAAAGTCGTACCTGTCAAGTCTTGAACATCAGCCGGTGGAACAGCAAACCAATCAACCGAATGACAGTCTGTCAATCCTGGAGCAAGCAAGTAGTCTCGCATCCGGATCATTGAATAAGGTCGATTCACCGGAGTTCGTATAGCTGGATTCCGATGGTCGTCGATTGGAATTCGAAGCTGACTGTGGAGCCTGTCTTAACGTCATCTCTGTAGATACGTATCAGAAGTATTTTGCTAAAAGTAAGTTAAATAGTACAGCATTGGAATTTGTCTCTGTATCAGGCCAACGAATCAAACCGCTGGGTACGATTGATGTCCGCGTATCCGCACCTTCGGGGATCCAAGGCAAGCTAGAGCTGGTGGTGATTCGAACCGACAAAGCAGTAAACCCGTTACTCGGTCGAGACGGTCTTGATATGATGTTCTCGGACTGGAGAAGGATTTTTTCTGTCAAGTCTGTGGGTAAGTTGGACGTTTCCTTCGAGTCGGAATTGAAAACGCGATTTCCTAACGTAATTAGCGAGTCCGCGAATGACGTGATTACCGGTTTCACCGCGGAGATAGTTTTAAAGCACGATACTGCCCCAATTTTTCATAAAGCTTATTCGGTTCCGTTTCTTCTCCGTGAAAAGGTTGAACACAGTTTAGAGAAGTTAGTTGAAGATGGCATTTTAGTCCCTGTTCGCTTTTCTTCTTGGGCAAATCCGATCGTTGTTGTGCCTAAAAAAGACGGTTCGATTAGGATTTGTCTCGATGTGAAGGCAGCGCTAAACCGTTATACTACTGTCGAGCATTATACCTTGCCCAGAATTGACGATATTCTGGCCAAGTTGGCTAACTGGAAAGTTTTTTGCAAAATTGACTTGTCCGGAGCTTATCTACAAGTTCCATTGTCCGAATCGTCTCAGTCTTTGTGCACGATTAACACCCACCGCGGTCTTTTTCGATACACGCGAATGCCATTCGGTATAACTTCTGCCCCCGCAATTTTTCAGTCGATCATAGATCAAATTTTGATCGATTCACCAGGCATTGCATACCTGGACGATATCGTAGTTGGTGGAGCTAGCTACGATGAGTGTCAGCAAAATTTGTTTATGGTTCTTCAAAAGCTGAACGACCATAACGTGAGAGTTAAATTGTCAAAATCTTGTTTTTTCAAAAGCGAGATTGAGCACCTAGGTCATACTATCACTGCTAATGGTATACGTCCTAGCGAGTCCAAAGTTAGGGCAATAGTTGACGCTCCTTCGCCGGAAAATGTTAACCAACTCCAAGCGTACCTTGGCTTGCTCAACTATTATCACCGATTCCTTCCCAATCTGTCGATTAAACTCCGTCCCTTGTATGAGCTACTGCAGAAAAATCGTCGATTTCTGTGGTCATCAGAATGCCAAGTCGCCTTCGAGGAAACTAAACGGCTATTGGTGGATAACAATTTACTCGAGCCGTATGATCCTGCGAAACCGATAATCTTAGCTGTCGATGCTAGTCCGTATGGGGTTGGAGCTGTGTTGTCCCATTTAGTCGATCAGGTCGAAAAACCAATCTGCTTCGCGTCGTCTACTCTCACCCCCGCGCAGAAGAATTACGCTCAAGTCCACAAAGAAGCCCTTGCTGTCATATTCGGAATCACTAAATTCCACAAATACGTTTATGGTGCCACTTTCAAATTGGTCACAGATAACACCGGTATCAAGGAGATCTTCAATCCAGCTAAGGGTACGTCTTCTATCGCTGCTGCTAGGTTGCAACGTTGTGCTCTCATTCTGGCCGGTTAAAATTGCTGATGCACTGTCGCGCCTTCCGTTATCCGGTCTAGCAGATGTAGAACATGTAGGTCTGGGTATCAACAATCTCTCGTCGAATGGTTCTGACTGATGTTGTTAATCTAGATGTTGTCCGTAATCACCAAAAATCTGACCCAATTTGTCTCGAGTGTTGGAATACGTGTCCAGTGGATGGCCGAAAAATGTTGATCTGTCATTCAAATCATATTGTCAAGTGAGCTGTCATCTAGGAATCGATGAAGAAGTGTTATACTTCGATGATAGGGTTGTTGTCCCGGATAGTCTAAAATCGATTATTGTAGAACAGTTACATTCAAACCATGATGGAATCGTTAGAATGAAAATGTTGGGTCGGTCGTACGTTTGGTGGAAAAATTTCGATAAAGATGTGTCTGAGTATGTCCGAAAATGCAATGTTTGCCAACAACGTCAAGCGGTTACTAAAGAGGTTGTTGAATCGAAATGGCCAAAGTGTGAACGTCCCTTTCAAAGGATTCACTTGGATTTGTTCTATTTTGAAGGTAGCACCCTGTTGATAGTCGTAGATGGTTATTCCAAGTTCATTGATGTTCGCTTAATGAAAGGTTCAAATAGTTTGCAGATGATAGAGCAAGTAGAATCGATTTTCGCTTACTTTGGAATAGCCGAAGAGGTCGTCACCGACAATGGTCCCCCCTTTAACTCGGAACTATTCGTAAGATTTCTCGAAGCAAATAGTGTTAAGGGGTTACGCCACCCTAGAATACAGAAAAATGCACCAACTTCATTATTTTTTTTTTGTTATTTAATAAAGTCACATACTAAATTAACTTATATGGGCTTATAGTACACATAATAAGGGGTGCTTACAGTATTTTTTCATAAGGGGAAACCATGTGTGGCAGTTGGCAGCACTGCGAGTTCCTGGCACTACTTCCCGTGTAGTGTTACGCGGCCCACACTTTCTTCGTCGTAAATATGAACCTAGATCAAAAACGAGTGGTTTTTCTTATTTTATATAAGAATCAGTGATGGCATAATCCTCACTCAAATGATTTTGTTTCGCTCTCAAGGGCTCCCAATATCACGCATGACACTACGTTCTCAATGATGTTACTGCCTATATGGACTCACTCACTACATCCAAGCTGCATGCGGGTGCAACGGTTGCGCTGCAGTCGCACCGTGGTCCTATTCACGTGGGTATTCGAACACGCGATTGATCTGAATGCGCTTAGTACATGCAAAACACAGAACGCTTCTTCTTCCCTTGCACGGAATGTCACACGATGCTGATGTTCCTCCTCGTCGTACAGAATTCGATGATGCAACCTTCGATAGTGCAATGTTAATCGCACTACGCTGATGCACTGGTGTGACGTAAATCTGTTCTGTTCTGTGCGACCGAGTCGATGCACTATGTACTCGTCTTCTCCACTTGGCACTAACACTTAATCTTCTAGCTGCTACAGCTGGCTCACGCAAACCTCGAAGGCGTTGCGATTCATACGCCGAATGATGGTTTTTCCTCACACGTCTTACGTCCTGTTGCCTACGGGTGAAGCGTCAATGTAACCTGCAATAAAAGGCCTCTCGGTGGAGGCCTTCTTGTTCGTCGTCTGGTTTCGTGCAGACTGCTTGCGCTTGATTGCCGACACCAGTTAGCTATGTGTCCGGAAAGCTTTTCCACTGCTCTATGTATGACTGTGAGCAACGAATGGGAATACTTCCTGGGCGTGACGTGTGCTATGTGCGAGGGTCACTTCGCTTGTGTTGTGTTGTCCGCTACACGGTAACCAGCGTAAACACATAAATGAGTAAAAAAATACACATTTTTTATACTTATATGCAGCTGTCAAAAAATGTGTAAATTTGGAGATCTTAAAATGTGTAAAAAATACACATTTTAAGAATGTAGTACCAATTAAAAATGTGTATTTTTATACTCATTAATGGGTAAACAAAAACTTCAAACTTTGCTGCATCCTGTTTCGTTGACCGGCGTTCGTCCGCTGAGCAGTGATTAATAACAGAGAAATTAAGGAACTAAGGTCCAAACTGGACAGTGCAGATGGACAAGCTAGGGTAAGTGATTTATGTTATTTTCATAGCTAAGTTTAAGAAGAACTATTTTTTTTCATGTGTCTGGCTGCGATGACTTCCGCTGCAATCTCGTTGAGTTTAAAACTCATGTGAAGAGATAAATTATGTGATAAAGATTAAAAAGATAATAAAATATTATTGTATCCGAGAAATCCTTATTTTATCAGTGACACAAATATGAAAACTCCGAAATAAACAGAAAAAGCATGCGTCCCCATTGTATTCAATTTCTAGAAATGATTACTTTTTACACATTTTGCTGTAAAAACCGTTCTTGAAAAATGTGTAAAAAATACTCTTCTATTGACGTTTGGTGGGTTTACACATAAATGTGTAAACGCAGTTTACACATTTTATGAGTAGGCCCCTTTTTTCACGAAATGTGTGAAATTTTCCACATTAATGTGTTTACGCTGGTGACCGTGTAGGCAACCGAACTTGACGGTGGTAGACGGATTATTTGCGTATACTGAATCACGTCAAGATAGACTTTCCTCAGTGTGCGCAGGTGAATCCAATTGATGCTATCTTTCACCCAGTCACGTGTGAATTTGCCTTGTCGAAACAGCTAATATCGGTCCTGGTATTCGACGATAGCAGCTTGTGCTGGTATTTCTGGGTATGGTTTCACAGAGGGGCAAATTTCTAGCGGACCGACTTTAAGATGGATGCGGTCTGCTCGACGAGTGCACGATTTCTCCTCTAGTTCGACGATGACGGAAGTGAAGTGCAAGAGCTAGTGACAGAGTACGTTGCGTTTGTCTGATTTTGCGTTCTTCTGTTTGACGTTTCGTGCGGGGTGCAGGAATCCAAAAACTTGTGTGTTTTCTCGCATTCAAACTTAATCGCTGCATAATATTTGCTCCAACATGACTCCGTAACAAGAGACTGAAGCACCTGGATATGCGCTACCATTTCATCCGGGAATGTATTCAAGGCCGCCAGATAAGAGTGGAGTACGTGCCAACGCAGAGGCAGGTTGCTGATGTGTTTACGAAGAGCCTTCCGGCTGGGCTGTTAAAAAAACACCGTTTCATGCTTGGTCTGAAAGGGGGTGTTGTGAACCAGACAAAAGCGTAATATTTACCCTTAACTTGAGTTGTTGTGGTTAACAGTGTTTTAACAAGTGTCAGCTTCCAACCTTGATTTGTATTGCTCTTGATCTTTCTTTTATTCTAAATATAACTATCACTGCGTGCATACGTATTGGACTTTTATTCTCGTCAGGCAGGACATATACTGTTATTATTACCCGTGGAGGCAGCAATGTTGTCGTCCGTCAGTGATTCAAAAATGGCAGTGGCGTACACTCAGAATAATTTTCACGTAAATGCTACGTGAAAACATACGTAGATTTTTTCCATGGTACTTTTCACATAAAAGCTACGTGATTCTCATGTAGGGGTACTCATTTCATGAAGCTTAACCGTCACAGGATTATCACATAGAAGTTACATGATTTGGCCGGTGACATTCATTGGAGGATTCTAGTATCAATATTTTGACACTGTTTATACAAATATTTCCTTAATATGTAGATGCAATCTTTACTGTATTCATAGTAGTATAATTAATTTAATAATATTTCTTTAATTTATTCAAATATTCTAAATACACCACATCAGATTTTTTTAAATATTCGATACGCAGCATAAATAATCTGGACGATCATGGAGATGGGCCGAGACACTTTTTTTTTCTTAGGAGAACAAACTGCTGGACAGCTTGAAATCATTCTGTTGAGCACGATGAAACAGACAGTTTGTTTTTGTTAAAGAGAATAAAATAATCCATAATGGTATACTTACATCTTGCGACTACCGAATACTGGACAAAAGCACATCATGATGCCGCCATGATTTGCACCGCTCTGAGTGTACGTACCACTCTTTTTTAGATGTAGAAATCACATAAGCTTTACGTGAAACGCACATAGATTCAGTGTTATGTGAAAATAACGTACATTTAATTGATTATGTAGGTGTGTTAAAAAGAAACTCTCTGTGAAAATCAAGGGACATCACATACATTCTACGTGAGTCACGTAAAACTGAGAGGTGAGGAAAAATTGAGAGCTTACGTGATATTTCACGTAGCTTCAACGTGTAGATTATTTTGATCCTTCTCGAGCTACACTCAAAAAAATGTACACGTCTGATTTAAATGTTTGAACTCTTGATTTTTCAAATGCACATCCACATTGATTTTCAAGGATTTCCACATTGGATCAAAGTGTTGTTCTAGTGCTTTACACTTTGGATTGATGAAAAATCCCACTCCATAAATTCAAGTGTATTTCACGTTGAATCCAATTGAATAACTTATGATACCACACCACTGTTCAAAACAAATCGCTTTCAAGTGATTAACATTTCAATACGATGCGAATTACTTGTTTCTCAAAGGTAAACAAGAATATATTTTATCCACCTGTCAACTTCATCCTAAATCAATTGCGTTTCAATAAATAGCAGCCAAGTTCCAGGAATGTGAATCAATTCGATTTTTTATACTTGAATATTGCGGGGTTGTCAACAAACTACGTAGCATTACGTCAGATTGTCGAGGAAAAATGTCCTCTTTTAGTTTTATTATCTGAAACTCATATTGTAGAAACTGAAGCTTTTGATCAGTATAGTATTCCGGGATATATTGTTGCTGCTTATTTATCACATTCTAGACACACTGGCGGTGTTGCTATTTATGTCAAAGAATCAGTTCAATTCAACCTTCGTACCAACGAAGTTATTGATGGCAACTTGGGCATTACAGTTGTACGTGGCATGAAGATGGGTAATTATGGTGTTTTGTATCATTCTCCCAGTTCTAGTGACCAGCGTTTTGTTGAAGTTTTAGAGAACTGGCTCGAGACATTCCTTGATTCTAGTAAATTAAATATATTGGCTGGTGATTTTAATATTAATTGGCGTGATAACCATAATTCGAATCATTTGAAGCGTTTAGCTTCTTCTTCTTCTTATTCGCATTTCAAGCTTATTGCTTAGCGCATATTAGCTTATTGCGTGCTCTCAACTTAGTGTTCTAAATGCACTTCCACAGTTATTAATTGAGAGCTTTCGATGCCAATACCAATGCATGAATTTGTATATTGTGTGGCAAGCACAATGATACTCTATGCCCAGGGAAGTCGAGAAAATTTCCAACCCGAAAGATTCCCTCGACGAAACGTTTAGCTGAGTTTTTTTAATTTAAAGCAAACGGTTAATGAATATACGCGTATTTCCAGGCACAGTAGAACTTTAATTGACCACGTTTATTCCAATTTTGATTCCATTTGTTCAGTTACGGATACTGATTTGAAAATAACCGATCATGAGACTTTAGTGATTAATGTCTTAGACCATGTTAACGATAACGATAATTTTGTAAAATTGAAGTGCTGGAGGAAATATTCGAACCAAGCTGTTTCGAATCTTGTTGAGAGAAGCCTGGATTTTCCATTCGCGGCCGGTAACTTAGATGAATCTACAGCTGTTCTTAATAACGCTTTGAAAACGTGTACCAATCAACTAGTTGAGCAAAAGTTTGTTTCTTTGAAAAACTCGAACAGCTGGTACAATTTGGATCTTTTGCGTCTTAAACGGAAAAGGGACAAATTGTACAAAAAGTTTTGTAGATCTAATAATGACAATCATTGGACTAGGTACACAATCGCGCGTAATAAGTATTCACAATCGATAAAGAAAACTCGTTGTGAATATGTTCAAAGGAAGATTGATCAGCATCAAAACAACAGCAAAGAGTTATGGAAAATTTTGAAATCTTTATTAAAACCTAGTAATTGCAAACCGCGGTCCATAACTTTTAATGGCACATTAGAACAGTCAGAACAAGTAATTGCATCTAAGTTTAATGATTATGTCGTAGACAGTGTTTCATTGATTAATCAATCTATTGAATTGGTCGATGAACCTGACGAAATAAAACAGCCAGTTAATAGTAGTTGCAGATTTGAAGTTTTTCACCCAATCACATTAGATGAACTTAGAGTTATTTGTTTTTCATTAGGAAAATCGGCTGGAGTAGATAATGTTAATGCTAGAGTTATTCAAGATTGCTTTCATGTCATTGGCCACATCTTTCTGGACCTTATTAATAAATCCATTTAGAATGGACATGTACCACAAATTTTGAAGGAATCCTTAGTGGTTCCTATTCAAAAAGTTACTCGAACGATTAAAGCCGAAGAGTTTCGTCCCATCAACATGTTGCACACATTAGAGAAAATCTTAGAACTTGTTGTTAAAGGCCAGCTGTTGGAGTATTTGAATAGCAACTCTTTGTTGATACCAGAACAATCGGGATATCGGGAAGGGCATTCTTGTGAAACTGCATTGAATTTGGTGTTAGCAAAGTGGAAAGACAACTTGGAGCGTAAAGATACGATTGTTGCTGTTTTTTTGGATCTGAAACGCGCTTTTGAAACAATTTCTAGGCCCTTACTGTTAAGTACAATCAAGCGCTTTGGAATTACGAGTACTGCATATAAATGGTTTGAAAGCTATTTGTCTGACAGAACTCAACGGACTGTTTTTAATGATTCTGTTTCCAGTCCCGTGGAGAACAACCTTGGAGTGCCCCAGGGAAGTGTATTAGGGCCCCTTTTATTTATTATGTATATTAATGACTTGCGACGTATTTTACGGTTTTGCGACATTAATCTTTTTGCAGATGATACTGTGTTATTCATTGCAGCTAAGGATTTAGAAGTTGCCGTCTCACACTTGAATGAAGATTTGCAGTATCTAAGTAGATGGTTGAAGTGTAAGCAGTTAAAATTGAATACAAGTAAAACTAAATTTATGGTGATTTCGAGGAATCGATTAAATGAGAACGTCTCTGTTGTAATTGATGATGAGACTATTGATCGCGTTCAGGAGATTAAATATCTTGGCGTGATTATTGATGACACACTTAAGCTCAACTCTCACATTGACAATGTCATCAAGAAAATTGCCAAGAAGTATGGAATTCTATGTCGATTGAAAAACGATTTAACCATTGCCAGTAAAATACAGCTATACAAATCAATCATCTCTCATCATCTAGACTTTTGCCCCTCCATTTTATTTCTGTCCAATGCAACACAAATATCGAGATTACAGCGCTTGCAGAATAAAATAATGCGTTTGATTTTGAGATGTAATAGATTCACTTCCTCAACTTTGATCCTAGACGCCTTACAATGGTTGTCGGTGAAGCAAAGAATTGTATATTTGACTATGGTGTTCATTTTTAAAGTAGTTAACGGTTTGCTACCTCGATATTTGTGTGATCGAATTGAAAGAGGAAGTGACTATCATAGATATAATACTAGATACGCGGATGAAATAAGAACACCACATTTCTTGACTTGTGCTTCACAGAATTCATTATTTTTCAAAGGAATAAATGTTTTCAATTCGATGCCTAGACACATTAAACGTTCAATAACATTAGCAGAATTTAAGAGACATTGCATCTCACACGTTAAAACTGTCTTTTGAACGGTTATCCAGTGATTTTTTTTTTATGAATTGACAAATTATGTATCTTGACGAAGTTATTTTTAACGGATTACTTTGTATGGATAGCTGTTATAACGACTTTTTAATAATTATTGTAGCACTGCAAAAACTATTTTGTTCGCCACGATGGTGATGATGGATTTTTGATATTTGATTTAATAGTAGTAGTAAAAAAAAAGTAGGCTACAAAGGTTTGAGCCTCGCGCGCGTATTACGGATATAGAGAACTGAATTTAACATTCGATAAAAAAAAATGCAATTTTGAAGCTTATTTGGAAGATACCTTGAGTTAGTAGTAAGTTTTCTGGCAAATGTTGGGGGTTCGTGAGCATTCCTGACATTGCTGAAAATTATGATAGCATCAGATTGCGGGGTTACTAGTGCAATAGGATGCATTGTTGATTGTTCATTAACTCTTGATTGCTTGTAATACTTATGAATATTTGAAACAGCTGCACCGTATGCAATTTATACAATTCCCGAAGGTTATACTCGAAAAACATTTACGTGGATAGCAGGGCCAAGAGTGATTTTCCTGCTAGATAAAATTTCCGAAGGAGATCATTACCAACCGAAAAAACCAGTGATAAAGGAAGATGATTATGCATTGTGGCCCGGTGTCTCGAGTTGATAGGTTCAGTGAAGTGTTGATTGACAAGGAGAGGTAATCATATGATATGCATGAAATTATTTTATCTGATTTATTTTCGGATTGTTCGTAGTGATGGAGTTATACATGAATTCTCTTCAGAGAAATTGATTCTGGAGGATATTCTGGGAGCCATGTCTATCGAACTAGAAACTTAATCGAAAAGGTGAGTAACTTCTATTGTACTGCCAATAGCATTAAAATCTTATCAGCATTCTCTTTTCAGAACTATCCTTGCAGTAAACCTCTTTACTTAAATTGGGTCACGAATGGCTCTTGTACGGATGACTGGCATCGAGATCGAGCTGAAGAAAGCAGCAATAGAATATTAATGTGTAAAATGTTTAAATAAAATTGAAATTTGTTTAACAAATTTGTGTTAAACAAAATAGTAAAAACCCAATAAACATGACATACTAATCCGATATGATTGACATCACACTTACAAGTGTAGAGCGTTTGATAATTATGTGTCAGATTTTTTAAGTCAACAAACGGGATATATGGAATCCGCGTGTGTCGCAAGCGCTTTTATAGTGATAAGAAATAGTTTATATCAAATCATTCACACTTGAAATGGATGTGTTTGCCAAATTGCGCAAATTTAGATGTGAAACACATGTGAGTGACGTGTTATTTTTTATGAGTGTACGCCAATTGTATGTACTTCATTTAGGTTGGTGTCAGTACGTGACATGTAGGTGAAAAGCTGAAATAGGTGATTACCATTCAGATATGGGGCAGTATCCTTCCCGGCTTCCGTGGGACATATACCACTGTTAAACTTAGCTGACGAAACAGGAAGTGTAACCGGAGTGGTATGCATCGAAATCCCTTGCATCATCGGAAGGAGTGATGTTAACAGTTTCATTGATATCCTCAATATCTTCAGATGGCGTAATGTCAGCTGAAATTTGTATGAGAACGATAGTAGGCTGGAACGTGGGAACAATCTTCAATTTCGTGATGGTACATTTCCCGGCTTCGGCGAGACACATACCACTGTTTGTCTTACCCGGAGGAACAGGGAGAAAAGCCCACAAGTGGTTGACGTCATCGGCTTATGTGATGATTACGTTGTGTTAAGAGATGTGTGGCAGAAATCATTGGACTGTAAATAAGATGGCTCATTCAAATTTCATCCGCACACATTTTTCGTAGTCCGAGGTGCATTCATTGGCCAGGTGACATTCCGCACATATTGGACAGCAGGAGGGATTGAGACATGAAGCGGCTTTGTGTTCGTATTCAGTATTGGGAATTCGGAGAGTGAACCATATTGTGAATTTATAATATTTGAAAAATGTGGATGGTTGCCCATAACAAACAATTATGCAAAGTTCCATGCAAACCGGGAATGCTTGAGTTTTATCGTTTTGTCATTTGGTGCGGAACTGCCTCCTCTGGAGTTAATGCAAGGTATATCTGAACTAACTCCATAGGATCAGTGTAGGATCCAAACCCGTAAAATTTCCACAGACGAACAGTAAAATTAGGCACCAACTTTGTTTCTCATTTGCGCGGTAGTTACGAACATCACCACCAACTACTTTTCTAAACACCACGCTACTTCATGCGTGGACAAATGCAGGAGACATATTTTTACACACCGTGACCGTTGTTATCAGCATTCCAGGTTCGATTTCATATGCCGTCTAGACGCCGTGTCTTTGCAATCATGAATGTGCTGATTTTCCTCGGAACAAAGCTTTGCTTCACTACAACCTGCAGAACATACGTTATTCTGCTGGTTTCCCAACTTTTCATCAAGCTCCAAATATTCTCACGAATAACCAAAGCCAAATCGCATGTCAATATTTACCCTAATATACATTTCATTCATATCTCAAATGTTCTGCTCAGACATTTTTCCTTGAAACGCTAGACTGTGACCGACCGAGCGATGTAACATGCACAAGACCTCCACCGGGACCAGGACCAGGGCAGTAGTAGCACACTCGTTAGGATGGCCAGATTCCATTCGCCCGTGTAGAAGTACAACGGTAGGAACAGATTGGTCGTGCAATGAGGCCAAGCAGTGTGTGCCATACAAGTCGGGTAACAAGGCAAACACACATACAATCCCATGCTTTCTCTCTCTCTCTTTCATAACTTCGAGACTGGTTGTCATGAATAAATCATGAAGCCGGCGGCAGCAGCAGTCCTCTGACTGAAAAGCCTTGACATGACGGCCCTGAAATTAGGTTTAATGCATCTGCATATGGAACAGATTCTAGTATTTGATGGCAAGAGTGTAGTTGAACTTCTCTCAGCTTCTGGTGGGCATGAAATAAGGATGAAAGTATACTAATTTAATGAACTGAACAATCAGAGCATTTTTTGGTGGAGCCGCATGGTCCATCAGCCAAATTATTAGCTGAACAGACAAGATGTGAACCAAGAATTCGCAAACGACCAGAGATTGCCATCAAACTAATATTCCGTGAAACCACTCAACTCGGGATCTGCGAACTTCCCCGACCCTTCTTAGTTAAAGTGAAACCATTAACGCCGCCATAAATAACGAATGGCCCTGGTGGCAGCGGTAATCAAAAATTAGGACACCAAAATAATGTCCCTATGTTGTAGAAATGTGCTAGCCTTCAGCTCGGGAGCAGACTACGGCGAGATCTGCGTGAAAGCAATTATCTCCTCAAATTAGCACGGACGCCACTCGGTGCCGTCGTTTTCCGCTGTTGGTCGTCAGTTGTGGGAAAATCAGTCACCGTTTCTACGTTGATCACCGACTGCCTACCGGAGTCAGTCCCAGCCTATTTCCTCCGACATTCAATGGGCCATGTAACTTTTTATCACATCCGAGTGCTGGTACCGTGGACAGCGGGAAACTGTCCCATCGATAATATCCACGCGATGGTCAAAGCATACAGTTTTTCTAGAAAGTAAAATAAACGAAGAGAACGGAATTTTCCTGGGAAATGCAAACAATTCAAACCACGTTAAGAACGACGACCCATAAAACAGCACCCATCACTGGAAGTCAGCACAATCAGTATTGCATTTTTCCATGGCTCCGAGTAATGAAACGACTCAAATCAAAGGGAACTCTTTTTATTGCCCGGTTCATTTGTCTGCGATAGTGGCCGGTCCGTTATCGTCGTCGTCGTCGTGGTCCGCTTTTGCTTGCTGCTGCCTACTGTTATGTGCATATTGACATATCGTGCCCTGTCGGTGGGTGACTTTTAATTGAAATGGATGCCCTGCGGTGCCCTACGAAATGGCAGATCTGAACTATTAAATGTGCAACAGCAGGTGGAACTGGTATTTTTTTTTTTCTTATTAAATACTCGGTACTTTGAGAATCAATCTTTCCTTTTATGACACCAATTGGGCACTGAACGTCGCTGCAAGTAAATTATTCGAAAAAATGCGTCATTTTCTGTTTGTGTTAAATTTTTTCCGGTCGGCAGTCTGCTGAGCTGCAGCTGCGGCGTAACTTCCTGTTCCTGTTTCGATTCGCTTGCGTGCTTCAGGGTACGTCAGATTATGATCCACTTTTAGACGGATCACTTCCACTTCCTTCTTATAAACCGGGCATTGACGGTTGTTCGGACGATGAGGTCCACCACAATTGATGCAGAGGGCAGCTGATGTACACTGTTCATTAGACTGATGCAAAATTTGACATTTTCGCTCCACAGTGCTCAGACAATTCCAAATTGGGTCCTGCTTAGCCTCCCAAAATTTGAACTACTTTAGTAGGAAACTGACTTGGCACAAACCATTTCAAGTTTATATGGGAATTACTATGGTAAAACTTATGTTTTTGTTTACATTTATCTAACAATTCACCACATCACTGTGCTTTTAAAAATGATAGCAGTGATTGTAGACAACTTTGTTGAAAACCACTTTTCAATCAAATGCACGGAACAAAAGTTATTAATGATTCAAGTCACTGATATCTTATGATTATGCTCATTCAACTGTTCAGCAGGCAACATTGGTGTTTCTGGTGAGAAGAATAGAGCACAAATATCATGGCTACTATGTCACACTGCAGAATACAGTGTTGCTAACAGAACAGCTGCTTGATCATGCCATAAGATTATCAATCTCTTAAACAATTAATAAATATTTAATTTGACATTTAGCTGAAAAACGATGTTGCGCAAAGTTGTAGCTTAGAAAAATTCCCGTAAGAATAGTTATAGAACTTTTCGAAAAAGCAATATGGAAAATGGGTAGAAGACAATGAACATAGTAATTTCCATATAAACTTCGAATGAATTGTGCCAAGACAGTTTCTTACCAAATGAGTTTAAATTTTGGGAGAATAAACCAGGACTCCATTCCACATCGAACGCTCGACTGTTTCGGTCAAGTATTGCTTGCACTCCGTAATCGGTACTAGTTTTTTTCCCCTATTGAGGTTTTTTTTTTTCAATCCGCTTTCATACTGAGTGGTGTTGTAGTATACAACAGTGTAGTGAGCATCGCGGAATTGTAATTGCCGCTCAATCGTTCGAGAAAGGAAGCAGTCATTTTCGGCCGAGTCCGGCAGATGAGCTGTACATCTCTAACCAACAAGTTTCATCGCATCACGAAACGGCAAAATCAAGGTCATCGAGTTCACCAGCCGGCGAGCCAGCCGGTGCTTTGTTGCAAACACTCGAGGGCAACAATAAAACGATCATCACCATCATTCTCACATCAGGATAGATCATCGTCATCAGCCACACTCCGTGCGCTTGTGTGGAGAGTTAAGTAACAAACGGTTATCTTCCGTTCTCCGCAACCTGATTAATCTCCATACAGTGTTGATTAACTTTTCTGACACCTTTTTGTTTTTTCCTGAAAAAGTTTTCATTTTTTTTCTCTTTTTTTTTCATTTGCTGTTTTTTTTTTGCAAGTTGATTAATCTCCCTATAGTGTTGATTAACTTTCCTGGCACTTTTTTTTCCATTTTAAAGGTTTTTTTATTTTTTTTTTGCTTTGTTGGATTAAGTATTATTTTTACCGTTATATTTTTTGGATAAGTTTATTGTTTTTCTTATTTTTTTTTTTTTTTTTTTAGTTATTATTTTTTTTTAATTTATTATTTTTTTTTTCTCAACGCATATATATATAGGTATATTAAATATATATATATATAAATACATATATATATATATATTTCCTTTTTTATGTCGAAATCTGTTGCGGAGGTACTTAAGACCCCGCAATGGACGAAACCAATGATGGCGGGGGTATTTCGCTAGCAGATATCTCCGATGATGAGTCTGTTAAATCTCCATCATTCGAAAATCTGCTTCTCACTGAAGAGGAAATGGATACCTCAGGGGATTCTACTTCGGACCCCAAAACGAGCACTGGAGCTTACCCAAAGGTGATGTCTAAACAACAACCTCCTTCACCCCCTGCCCCCCCTTCTCCACCATCGCCCCCTCGTCCACCTGTTCCCCCTACTCCAACCGTTCCCTTAAAAATTTCTGCGACCCCCCGCCATAAAGCTTACCCAAGCGACTCAAAAGGTCCGTGGGTTGTTTTTTTCCGGCCCAAACAAAAACCTTTGAATATTTCTCGGATTTCGAAGGATCTGACAAAACATTTTTCGGCCGTAACCGATATCTTTAAGGTAACGTCAAACAAACTGCGCGTTACCGTTGATGACCTGAAACAGGCAAACCGGATTGTTGCCTGTGAGCTTTTTTCGATCGAATATCGAGTCTACGTCCCCAGTTGTGACGTAGAAATTGAAGGAGTGGTCACCGAATCGAGTCTGACTTGTGAGGATTTCCTGCAAGTCGAATCTTTCGGCATTTTCAAAAACCGTGCCCTCCCGAAAGTCAAGATACTGGACTGCATTCAACTGCAGTCAGTGTCGCACATAGGCACAAAAAAAAAGTATACCCTCTCAGATTCGTTTCGTGTGACCTTTTCAGGATCGGCATTACCTGACTACGTCACAATTGGGAAGGTTCGACTACCTGTACGCTTGTTTGTACCGAGGGTAATGAATTGCTTGAAATGCAAACAACTAGGTCACACCGCGGACTTTTGTTCCAACAAACCGCGGTGCGATCAATGTGGGGAGGAGCATACGGAGGGTCCTTGTCATGCTACCCCAAAATGCGTTTACTGTAAGGATGCTCCGCATGCTCTGAGTGATTGCCCGAAGTACAAACAGCAGGGAGAAAAACTAAAGCGGTTTTTGCAAGCTCGCTCTAAGCGCTCGTTAGCAGAAATTTTAAAAACGACCGCTTCATCTTCCCAAACCACCCCAAAAAGCAACAACACATTCCACCTCCTGCCAGATGATGATCAGGGCTCTGACTCAGAGGTGGGTGAGAGTAGTCCTTTTGTCTTTAATGGCAACACGAGGAAGCGGTCCAAAATAAACGTCACCCAAAAACCTCGTAAGGCCTCTCGTATGGACTACCAACCTACCTTGACAAATTTAAGAGGTAGCGGAAATGTACCGAAACCCCCACCACCGGGATTTAAATCTTGTAATTTTAACAAGGACTTTCCGCCACTTCCGGGATCATCTAAAACCCCAGATATCCCAGTTTTTCAGCCAGAAAAACAGCTGAATAATCAGCAAGAACATGATGCCATGTTCACGTTTTCTGAAATTGTGAAGAGCATCTTCAATATATTCAACGTCTCTGACTCAACTCGGAACATTATTAATTTAGTGCTTCCATTCGTGAAAACTCTTTTGAAGCAACTAGCTTCTAGGTGGTCCTTCCTTGCATCGATCATATCCTTTGATGGATAATTTTCCGAATGAGGTCGGGGATATGATCTCTGTTCTTCAGTGGAACTGTAGAAGTCTTATACCGAAACTTGACGCATTCAAATTTTTAGTTCACAACTCACTTTGTGATGCATTTGCTCTTTGTGAAACATGGCTTTCTTCAGACACCGATCTCCCTTTCCACGATTTTAACATTATTCGCCTTGATCGAGCAGATTCGTATGGAGGGGTGCTTCTCGGGATTCATAAGCTCTATTCCTTTCATAGAATCGATCTGCCTTCCGTGACAGGCATTGAAGTTGTTGCATGTCAGGTAAATATTCGAGGTAAAAGCCTCAGTATTGCCTCAGTATATCTTCCTCCAAGAACTGCGATTTCTCGCCAAGGTCTCTCAGATATCTGCTCAGCTTTATCTGAGCCTCGGTTGATATTAGGAGATTTTAACTCCCACGGTACAGACTGGGGGGAACTGTACGATGACAACCGCTCAACCCTGATTTACGACCTTTGCGATAACTTCAATATGACAATTCTAAACACTGGGGAAGTAACACGAGTGGCCAAACCTCCAGCAAGAGAAAGTAGATTAGACCTCTCCCTCAGTTCGAGTTCACTATCGTTGGATTGCTCGTGGAAAGTAATTCAAGATCCCTACGGTAGTGACCACTTGCCAATCAAAATTTCTATTACCAATGGTTCATCTTCCACTCGCTCGGTTGACATCGCGTACGACCTCACGAAAAACATCGACTGGCAAAAATTTGCGTCCGCGGTTCTCGGTGGTACTGATTCGGTTGAGATACTCCCTCCGCTGGATGAGTACTCCTTTTTATCGCGACTTATCGTTGACTGCGCTCTTCAAGCACAGACGAAACGCGTTCCGGGTGTTTTCGTTCGAAAACGACCTCTCACTCCGTGGTGGGATAAGGATTGCACCGACGCGAACAGCGAGAAGTCCGCCGCGTTTAAACGCTTCCGCAAACACGGTAAGGTCGAGGATTTCGAGCGGTACACCGACCTCGAGAACACTTTTAAGGGCTTGATTAAAGCCAAAAAACGCGGTTACTGGCGTCGGTTCGTCGATGGTTTGTCGAGAGAGACTTCGATGAGAACACTCTGGAATGTCGGCAGGAGAATGCGCAACGCGTCATCACCGGTCAACGAAGACAAGGAGTACTCAGACAGTTGGATATTCAGCTTCGCGCAGAAAGTTTGCCCGGATTCGGTGTCGGTTCAAACCAACGTTCGTGATAGTCCGTCGGGTAGTAAGGAAATAGATTCTCCGTTTTCGATGGTGGAATTCTCACTTGCTCTCCTCTCATGTAACAACTCAGCTCCAGGAATGGATAGAATCAAGTTCAACTTGCTCAAAAATCTCCCAGACGTCGCGAAGAGACGCTTGTTGAACTTATTCAATCAATTTCTGGAGCACAACATTGTTCCGGATGATTGGAGGCAAGTAAGAGTTATCGCCATTCGAAAACCCGGTAAACCCGCGTCGGATTATAACTCGTACCGTCCCATCGCGATGCTGTCCTGTATACGGAAATTGTTGGAGAAAATGATTCTTTTTCGTCTAGACAAATGGGTCGAGTCGAATGGTTTACTTTCAGATACGCAATTTGGATTTCGGAGAGGCAAAGGAACGAGCGACTGTCTTGCGTTGCTTTCAACTGAAATTCAACTGGCCTATGCGCAAAAACAGCAAATGGGTTCAGTTTTCTTGGATATTAAGGGGGCTTTTGATTCTGTTTCTATCGATGTCCTTTCGGATAAACTCCACGATAGTGGGCTTTCACCAATTATGAACAACTATTTGAGCAACTTGTTGTCTGAGAAATATATGAGCTTTTCTCATGGAAACTCGACAACTTCACGAATTAGTTACATGGGTCTCCCCCAGGGCTCATGTTTAAGCCCCCTTCTTTATAATTTTTACGTTAAAGACATTGATGGTTGTCTTGATGAAAATTGCTCGCTAAGGCAGCTTGCAGATGACGGCGTTGTGTTCGTTATAGGGCCAAGTGCACCGGACCTGCAAGGACCATTGCAAGATACCTTAGACAATTTGTCTACTTGGGCTATGAAGCTGGGTATCGAATTCTCTCCGGAGAAAACTGAGTTGGTTGTTTTTTCTAGGAAGCATCATCCTGCACAGTTACAGCTTCAACTAAAGGGTAGAACAATCACTCAAAGTATATCTTTCAAGTATTTAGGTGTCTGGTTCGATTCCAAATGCACATGGGGAAAACATATTGCGTATCTAAAACAAAAATGCCAACAAAGAATCAATTTTCTTCGTACAATCACCGGAACTTGGTGGGGAGCACACCCGGAAGATCTTATCAGGTTGTATCGAACAACCATCTTGTCGGTTCTAGAGTACGGTAGCTTCTGCTTTCAATCCGCGGCGAAAACACATATCTTGAAGCTGCAACGAGTTCAATACCGTTGCCTCCGAATCGCGCTTGGCTGCATGCACTCGACGCATACGATGAGCCTCGAAGTACTCGCGGGTGTTCCCCCACTGACAGATCGTTTCGCTGAGCTGTCTTTCCGGTTCCTCATCCGTTGTGAAGTATTGAATCCTTTGCTAATAGAACACTTTGAGAAGCTGCTCGACCAAAATCCTCAAACAAGATTCATGAGTTTGTACTATGAGTACATGACGCTGGAGGTTGGTCCTTCTTCATTAATCTCCAATCGTGATTGCTTCCAAGCCTTCTATAGTTCCTCTGTAAATTTTGATCTGACCATGATGCAAGAAATCCATGGAATACCAGATCACCATCGGTCGATGGTTGTTCCCTCAATTTTTGCAATCAAGTACCACCATGTAAGTAACGATAAAAGATTTTTCACAGATGGGTCAACCATAAATGCTTCCACTGGATTTGGTGTATTTAATCAATTTCATAGCGCCTCCTATAAACTGCAGAAACCATGCTCCGTATACGTTGCGGAACTCGCAGCTATATTTTACGCAGTAGAGCGAATTGCCTCACTACCTTCTGACCATTATTTCATTTTTACGGATAGTCTTAGCTCATTGGAGGCTATTCGTTCAATGAGGCCGATGAAGCACTCCTCGTATTTCCTCCCTGAAATACGATCTAAACTGAGTGCTTTATCTAACTGCTCCTATACTATCACCTTAGCTTGGGTCCCATCTCATTGCTCAATTCCGGGTAATGAGAAAGCGGACTCATTGGCTAAGGTGGGCGCTATGGAAGGCGATATTTTTGAGCGACAAATCGCCTTCAACGAATTTTTCTCCATTGCTCGCCAGCAAGTCCTCATCAGTTGGCAACAAAAATGGAATGATGGTGAATTGGGAAGATGGTTACATTCTATTCTCCCACAGGTGTCGAACAAACCATGGTTCAAAGGGTTGGACATGAGCCGCGACTTTATACGCGTTATATCAAGGCTTATGTCCAATCATTGCTCGTTAGACTCGCACTTCTATCGAATTGGGCTCTCAGGCAGCAATTTATGTGCGTGTGGCAGTGGTTATCACGATATCGAGCATGTTGTTTGGTCGAGTACCTTACACCGTGTTGCCAGATCTGAGTTATCCACATCCCTCAGGGCCCGAGGAAAACAACCCGCGATACCCGTTAGAGATGTCTTGGCGAGCCGAGACCTTGACTATTTGAATTTAATTTATGTGTTTTTAAAACGGATAGATTTGAGGATTTAGAAGTTAGTGTCATCTTGTGTTCTCCCAAGTTGTTAGCTACCCATCGGTGTACCCCCATGTTTGTCTTTTTCATCAGAGTGTCGCCTAGTTCGAGATCAAGAGCACATTGCTCTCCAAACCTTGTGTTCACAATCCCTACCCTGCCATCCATTTGTTACAATTTGTTACCCCTAACCTCGAGATAGTCGCGAGTCGGCCCCCGCTTTACTAACGTTAGTTTTAAGTAATTTTGTTATCTAAACAATAAATATCGGCTCCGCAAAGCTACAGCAAATAAGCCTGGAAAAATAAACGAATTATTAAAAAAAAAAAAAAAAAAAAAAAAAACCAGGACTTGATTTGAAGCCGTTTTAGCACTGTGGAGCGAAAATTTCAAATTTTGCATCAGTCTACTGGTCATCCTCCGCCAGTTCATGATCGGCAGAACAGTTGAGGCAGCGTTTCGGACCAGGACGTCGGACATGTAGGAAATTTGTCGAATAATCTAATGTTACGTTAATTTTCATTGCAGTGTCATTGAGAGGTAATGAAAATTCGTTGTATGATGCACCGATATTATTTAGGTTATGTTTTGTATGATTGCAGATTCCCATCCCGAAATCGACGTCCAAGTCAGTCTGCTGGAGTATGTTGTGTAACGGGACATGGGAGGGTTAAATCTCGGATGTAATACAACCTCCGCTTAAGCGCCAGGCAAGCTTTATCTTGCCGCGAAGGAGCACGTTTCTCGACAAAGAATCCCGTACCCGGCTGCGAGACCTCAGGGCGAGTCCTTAACTGTTGCCTTAACCCACGGCCGAAACTTCTACACCAAAACACCAACGACGAATGGACCTACCAAACCAGTTCAACTTCCCGGGTGGGTAGGTTTCCTTTGAAGGTTGGCCTACCCAGAGCCTATTCTACTCGTCCCGAAACCGAAACTGCAACAAACGATATCTCTCCACCAAACTAAAGACTCGTCAAGAATGCGAACACACTAACTACAGATCCTGATGTTTATTAAGCGAAACATTTTTCAAAGGAAAGACATTCGTTTGTATATTATCTATCGACTCGAAAGTGTTTTTATAGTAGGGTTAGTATTATTGTACAATTTGGTTCGGTCTTACTTGTTTTCTTCCTCTTTCCTGATCCTTTTAATCCTGTTCCTGAACTCCCTGATCCTTATCCTCTTCCCTCGTCGTCCTTCGTGGTGCACGTGACCTCCTGCAAGTGCACTGGGCCGACGAAATTCACACGTGTAATACTTCGAACTTGACTACTTGGCTACCTGCCGGCGACTAGCCGCAACAGGGCGTTACCTGGCGGAAAGTATGCAAAACCGCGTGTGGTGAATAAAGCGATGCGACGGACGGTTGGGATACCCGGACCACGTTGATGATTCTCGTCAATGAGAGTGCGAGGCTAGGACTGGCTATGTTGTATGCCTCATCGGCCGAAGACACCCGTTCTATGTGACTAACGATAAGAACGGACCCCGTGGCGTCCTAGGGGTGCACCTTCACTCGAAGGAAGTTCTTCGAGTGAATACATATTCGACATTACAATTATGTTTTTTTTTTCAGATCACGTTTAAAGTTATAGTTACCTGGCAACCGTACACACAAGGTACAATACTGTACGGAATTACACTGAAGTCTTTTTTTACACGGTTTTTTTTACGCGGTTTTTTTTTACACGGTTTTCCACGATTTACACGGTACGTTTTTAACGATTTCTCGACAACGATACAACCTATCGACTTGATTCCAATCACATTATCCGTTTCAAGCTATTTGTAATCGAATGGCATACTTAAAAAAAATCACAATTTTTGGTGTAAATACAGAAATTTTTTAAATATGTCTATATGGACCATATCATGCTTTAATTACTAATGGCATCAAAATCCGATTTTTTAAAAACATTTAAGCATGCGAAAAATCAAAATCTCGTAGGTTTCTTTTTACACGGTTTTTTTTTTACACGGACCGTATCCCCCGTGTAAAAAAAGACCTGAGTGTACTTCTAAGGCACGTTTTTTAAAAAGCTTAACTCTATAATGAAATTGGATATTTTCTAGATTGGTTTTACACTTTTATAAACAGGTTTTTTTCTTACATGTGCACTGAAAATCGTTCTTTAAAATTTCTAGCATTGCGTGCAATAGCACGGTAATCGTTTTTCCTTGGCACTAACTATGTTGCACACTTTCACTACTATTGGCTTGCACTAGAGTTTTATCAGCCTACCGAAGTTTTCGATCCTGAATTTTCCGCGGTCTGGGCCTGAGAGATCGCCTATTACAAAACTCATGGGCCTTTACCCCGAATATTCCGACGATTCCCGAGATCGTTATTCTTCGCCGTTTTTCGTGTGTATCCGTTTTCAAACGCACAGATTAAAAGATCTCAATTAAGCCTCTACTGTGGAATCGCAACAAGAAGGGATAAGAGACGCGGAACGCGAGTTTGCTACACGGAGAAAGTATTACATGCATTTAATTATTTTTATTCCTTGTTGATTTTGTTTTATTGTTTGTGTACTTGTAACATCGTTACAGTTGGGAACTCTGTGCTAGCGGGTTTAGAGACCTAGCATATTGTGTGCCTAGGCTACACCAGTAGATCAGCAGCAAAGCAAGAATTAAGGGGAATGGGTTTGTGCTGCAAAGTTTCCATCCCGCCCTAATAAACGGGTACCATACACTAACGATATCATAGATGGTACGTCCATACCACATAAAGTTGGGATGATATCCCGAATTGGTTGTTAGGCGCTTCTTATGGTTATTGTTTATGCGGGCGGGGAGTGGCCACAATAAATTAAAATCAAATTACCCCTCGACAACAACCTATGGGACTTATATTTTAAAAAGTCTGCTTCAACAAAATGATGGGAGCATATCCGCTCTGTCCCTGTTCCGTAAACAGTGGCAACCTTTTGTAGAATCAAAGTGACGATTGACTCACAGTGAGAGAAAATGGTAATGACGTTTTAATATCTGTCAAATCGCACGAACTTTTTTAGTACGTCCTCATCATCATTTTTGTAATAGCTGATCTTAAAACTAGCTGTCGCATGACCAGTTTTGGCTTTGTTTTGATTCGCCATTCTCCACTGCGTAAATTTGTTGCTTCCTGAGTTCGGAACCCGTAAAAGTGGAAATTTGTCCTCGTTGCATCCCGGCATCCTGCAAAAACAACAAAAATGTTAAGTGGTAAAGCTTGCGCTTACGTAGTCTAAAAATCAACACTTTTTTTCATGATTGCAAGCGATTATATTATTAAAGCAACTTACCTATAATCGGATAAGCTTTTTGATCATTGGTTATCACCGCAACGACAACAGCGCCACTTGTGGCCGGTGGATGGTTGGATTTCACTGTAGTAAATCATTATAACAGTGATTTTGTCAAATATCTTATAAAAAATAGTAGAAATTCTCATTACTCATCATTACCAAACGTATACCATGACAATTTATTGCTCACTGCGCGTTTATGATCATTTATTCGATTATATTTTATATTTTATTGTGGACCTTTCATAGCATCGTAATGTTTGTTTACTTTGCACGATAGGTAGCCGGTTTGACAGTTTAATAGGTAGACTTGGTAATGAGTCACGCCAAGAGAAAAACAGTTGAACTCGCATCACGGTTTTCGAAAGATTCCCATTCTTTTCACTTGGCAACAGAGGACTTCTACAACAACTTCAAATGACTTCTAGTGAGAGAAAAAGAAATGCGGCTGTAGTAAATCATTATATCAGTGATTTTGTCAAATTATCTTAACAAAAAATAGTAGAAATTCTCATTACTGATCATTTCCGAACGTATCCCATGACAATTTAATGCTCATTGCAATCCAATGCTCATTTCTTCGATTATATTTTATATTTTATTGCAATACCTTTCGTGAATTTTTCATAGCATCGTAATGTTTGTTTACTTTGCCCGATAGGTAGCCGGTTTGACGGTTCAATAGGTAGACTTGGCTTCACTCTTGGCGTGACTCATTATACACCGACTCTAACTGACTCTAGTTCACTACACAGAGGATGACGTTAACTTTGAAAACAAAACCTACGCTTGACTGCCCGACAACAAAACATCCTAAGAATCGAATGCTTCCATTTCATTACTTCGGACAACACCAAGTGAAAAAAACCATTTAAAAAAATACTTTCATCTAAATCAAAACGAGCAAATGCAGCCTCAAATGGATTGATCTCTTTTCAGAATGGGGTAAAAAATATACCCATCTCCACCACGTGCACGGGTAAAGGAATTCTTGGTTGTCCAACCGTTGATGGTCCGGAAATGAAAATATCGTCTCCTCAAGGCAAAAGGCAGAAGTTGAAACGAAAAATTCTTCTCTTGGCGCAAGTTTCCATGCAACATAGCACAAAAATCGACTCCGCTTCGGTGAGACTCTACTCTTCTGGGATATTTGAATTGTGGCCTTTTAAATTGATGAGCGGAATGTTCTGTCAGAGCTCCGAAACCATCATTCCTATTCCGGTACGAATACATGCACCGATTCGATTCACAATGCATTAATAAAGCCGGCAGTTTCAAGTGGTTTTGGGACCTTTTCAGAAACAGTGTAAGAAAGGTAAAAACACATGCATGAAACGTCAGTTCAATGTAAATTTTAATGTAGGTAATTCACAGAAAAATGATTCAGGAAATGTATGTTGCGGTCAGACCTGACGATGGAGGAAATATTATTTGAAAATGAATGGCATCAATTTTGCATTGAACTTTTAATGTTCTGGATTATAAATTAAAAATCCATTACAAATTGACCAATTGAATGTTGAAAAATTGAAAATTGACCAATGAAAAATTTGCCACACAAAAAGTGCGTACTAAAAATTGAACATCGTAAATTTTAATTTGATTTTTTCGACTTTCTACCGCTTGCTCCTGCGCTCCTCCCCCCGAAGACTGATGATGCTGAAAATGGAATATGTCCTCTGTATCATCAATGTTCCCCTCCCAGTTCCGACGAGTGCACTTCGTTATATGGAACGGAGGAAATGTGCCATCCGGTTTGATTGACGTTAAATGGAAATTGCAAGATAGTCTGAAAAATTGTGTCCGATTGCATTCGTCGAAAAAGGTGCCACTTTCGAACATTAAGTTTAAATTTATTCGCAAAAGCATTTCGTTATTTTTGTAGAGCGCGACGACATGATAAATTACTCAACCGATCCGTGAACGTTAATTGCAGTTCAAATTAGTCTCATTCGAACGTGGCTGTGTACCATCGGAGTACGCCCGGAACGCTTCGTTCCCTCGGGAACTGACAGGTAAAACCGACTTGGCTCCAAAATAGATTGGAGCAAATTACTGTTTTGGCAGTAGTGGTGTGCCACTAATGCTACTGCTAGAAGGTCTATTACTACGAAATATTCACAAATTACCCATCCCAATTAGTGAGTACTGAATTTGCGCTGCTTGCAGATTTTCTACAAGTTCGCTTGACGGCGTAATTATGCAACACTGGATGTTGGGGATATAACTATACCATATTGTCACTACCGGTTCTGGAATGAATCGGATCTAGTTTTGCAAGCAGTGGCGGAAATTCAGGACAGCGTGTAATGTTGTGGTTTAAGGATTGTTCCAGTCAATTGCATGTCCCTCCACAGATGTGAAATTTGTACCTTACATAGTTAAAATATAAATGTTTAACAAACATGGCCATTGGGTGCAAATGAAATTGATCATCTTGAATTTCCAAAACCAACCATGTAAAAATATCCTTTGCCGCCAGATAAACATCAGGACCAGAATTGTGTGCAGCTTCAAGTAGATGCCATCTTTGAAGCCAACAGACAGCATAATAGGGGAATTAACGTATTCTCTTCAATCTAATCAGCGTCCGCACTTCTGTTAGCATTTTCTCAGCGTCACACACATATGTGACGTGTCTATTTGTTTACATTCATCTGCTGCTTGCTTCTCTATCCAATCCAATCGACAGAATTCTTTAAAACTGTTTGAAAGCGTTTTTACAACGTAGTTCGAGCAGTGGATACGCCTTCGCTGATCCGATACTGTCAAAGAGTTCAATGGCCAGTCAAATTCATCTTGATATAGGGTGTCCCAGAATGTCTAAGCTCGATTTAAAAAAAAAAACGATAACGTAACTATGTTTATAGCAAAATCGATTTTATTTCGTATTCATGCTCTCTATAGTATTCTCTTACAGTTTAACGTAGAAAATCTGAGATCCAATCAGTCGTAAGCAAAGCAGCGGATTTTTTATCTCACGCTACTCATTAGCTTCAGCACAGGTGCCTTTCCAACAATTTTGAATACTTTTTCTCAGTCTTCCGCAAACTTTGTAACGGAATCCGCTGCCTTTACATGTCTCCGCAAATATGTTTTGGTCAGGGCCCAAAAAGTTTCGATTGGCCTGGCCTGGGGACAGTTTGGCGGATTCATCTCCTTGGGTACGATTTGGACCTTGTTGGCTTTATACCAGACTACCGTGTCCTTGGAGTAATGAAGCGACGCCAAATCCGGCCAAAACAGTACTGAGGCGTCGTGTTTGCGGATCATGGGTAACAGACGCTTGTTGAAAAACTCACGCACGTAAACATCGTTTGTCTCCGTTGTCACAAACGGTTTGGAAATCATACCACACTCACAAATGACATTCCAAACCATAGCCTTTTTACCGAATTTTTGATAAAAATCAACTTATCCGCGTCGTTAACAGTTCGGCCATCACGAACGGTGTAGTACTGATCACCAGAAAGATTGTTAAAATCAAATTAAACGTATGATCCATCATCCATAATCACGCACACCGATTTTCCGTACGGCAATTGATCGTATAACTTCCGAGCCCTCGGTTTAACGGATGCGGCCTAGGGGCAAGACAGCTGTACTCACATTTACTCAAAAATGATCAAAGTAGTCTCGATTATCTGATCAAAGAAAATATCGTCTGACAGCATACTTGGTTTTCAATATAAACACAGTGATCGCGCACGGGTGGGATCCCTACGTTGTGTTTTGATACGGATAAGTACGGAGATGAATAAATGAAATAAAACACACCGATGTACTTGGCCGTCCTGCCACGGCGGAGGCATACGAACTACTGGTCTATTGTTTATTTGTATTTGCTTGTATAGTAGCTACAGTGGGTAGGGTAGTTGTACATGTAGATGACGTTGCACAAACACACAGTTTTCAAGCATTAAAAGATCCAAGGCAGACCAGGGATCAATTCAAGACCAGCAATTGAAGTTGCCTAAACTCTATTTTGTAAACAAACCTTGTAAGGCCATTTTCTCGCAAACCTAAACCACAATCGGGTAGAGGAGAATTTCCCCTACACGGCGAATGAGAACGACTCAAATTTGAGTTTAGTTCACTCATAATCGCCAAAAGTGCAGGAACTCAGCGATGAGTAAAATTTGTCTCATGGTTTCCTGTGGAAAACCTAAAAAATCTGCCGGAAAATGAGGAAATTGACGAAAATTTTATTCAGTCTCGGAGTAGTACCAATAGACTGAGTGAATCCAATCTTTACTTTTCTCAAATTCGGGAATTTTTCCCTGGAAAATCCTGGAAAAACCTGGGAAAACATGAGGCAAATTAACTCATCGCTGAGTTCCTGCACTTTTGGCGATTATGAGTGAACTAAACTCAAATTTGAGTCGTTCTCATTCGCCGTGTACCTGTTCATTAGACTGATGCAAATTTTGACATTTTCGCTCCACAATGCTCAAACGGTTTCAAATCGGGTCCTGATTAGTCTCCCAAAATTTGAACTCATTTGAAAAGAAACTGACTTGACACAAACAATTTGAAGTTTATATGGAAATTACTATGGGAAATCCAAACTTTTTGTTCATTGTCTTCTTACCTTTTTCCATATGGCACTGTTCAAGAATTCAAAAGCTATACTTATGGAAAATTTTCTCAGCTTCAACTTAGCAGAAGATAGTTGTTGAGCCAAACGTCAAATAAAATAGTTATTAATTGTTTAAGATATTGATAATCTTATGGCATGATCAAGCAGCTGTTTTGTGAGCAACACTGTATCTTGCAGTGTGACATAGTAGCCATGATTTTTGTGCTCTATTCCAAGCGCCAGAAACACCAATGTTGCCTGCTGAACAGTTGATTGAGCATAATCGTAAGACATTAGTGGCTTGAATTATTGATAACTTTTGATGCTTACATTACATTGAAAAGTGGTTCAGGACAATGTTGTAGCTGAGAAAATTTTCTACGAGCTCAGTTATCATTTTTGAAAGCAGAGCGATATGGTAAATTGTTAGATGGATATGAACAAAACATTTGGTTTTTCTATAGTAATTTCCATATAAACTTCAAATGGTTTGTGCGAAGTCAGTTTCTTATCAAATGAGTTCAAATTTTGGGAGACTAATCAGGACCCGATTTGAAACCGTTTGAGCACTGTGGAGCGAAAATGTCAAAATTTGCATCAGTCTACTGTTCATTATGTTGGTTTGCCTTTGCGGACTTCGGTATCGTAGCATTAGCTGCTGAAGAAGTTGTGCCAACCCTAGGCGAGTAAGAGAGGTGACACAGTCGGAAGAAGTGTTAGTTTGTTTACTAAAATGAACCGCCCATTTTGTTATGGCAAGTTTTGCTATAAGAAATGCTCCTCGTGTTTATTAGCGAAATTCACATCAAAGATTGATTAATTCCGTAGGAAATCAGTTTGGCACAGTTTTTGTGACCAGCATACACCTTCCGGTCGTATGAAACAGGTCAAAAACTGTCCAAATCCGCAGATAAAAATTTTTGTTTTGAATTTCTGTATGGCAAAATAGTGAACTTTTCGTGAACATTAACGGCAAAGAACTCACCAACACTGGGAGACCGTGAGTTCCTGTCCACCTGTCTTAAAAACATCTCGGTGCCAACCTATCATCCAGCTATCTCTTTCTCTGTGGTTTGTGTGTCTCCTGTACAGAGAATCTAAACACATAAAGCAACCAACGATACAGACAAAACGGTTGCTACGACTACCATGACAAACTTGCTCTGTAACATAGCTCTATCGGAGTCGTAGAAGGATAATGATATATTGCTTGCCTGCTTTGTTGCAATATACACGGATGAGGACATAGCTTGATATGAATCGATTATCTTCGGCTTTACTTCGTGAAGCAACTTGTCAACAATTTGCTCGTTTACTTCTACCGCCCCGAGTGAGCTGTGTCGCACGAGCTGCTTGTCATGAAAAATGGAAGAAGATTATATCATTAAGCTGGGCTTAGACTAGGAAAGTCAAATGATCAACTCAGTTGAATTCAATTGGCTTGAAAAGTTGAGCCTGGTTCAAGTGCGTTGGTCAAGTCAGTTGAATGGCATGGTTTACACGTTCAATTCGCATTCAAGTCAGTTGAATTCATCTGACTTGATCAATTGACTTGCACTGTCTAAGCCCAGCTTTCCAGTTCTGACATAGCATTCTTCATCATTCCTTTAGGGAATGTATCGGAAATAAGCTATCCACATACATTTGCGTTGTACGCACATACATTTGCGTTTGACTGTCATCTTTCTTTTGTTTACTTTTTTGTACGGTTTAAATTCTTCGTTTCCAAAATGTCGTACATTGAAGTGAAAATTAAGGTTTTGGACACATGGCTGAGTGAAAAGGGTGTAACTATGCGAAAATTGGCGAAGCGCTTTGGAATTCATCACGCGAGTGTAAAATCCATGATAAACAAGTTTGGGGAACACTATTCTTTGGATGAACTGCCAGGAAGAGGTAGAAAACCCGGATCTTCCAACCCGAAACTGGACCAGAAAGTGCTATCTCTAATTAGGAAGAACAAATCAATGTCGATACGTGATTTGGCCAATAAAGCGAGAACGAGCATCGGAATGATCCAACGTATCAAGAAACGGATCAACCTGAAGACTTCTGTTAGGTCGTCAGAAAGTCGCCAAACAAAGTGCAGAACAAAAGCAACGTGCTGCAACAAGGGCCCGGAAATTGTATTCGCGAATTTTGCAGCGATCGGATGTATGCATTTTGATGGACGACGAGACGTATGTTAAAGAGGACTCAAAAACCCTTCCAAGTCCACAATATTATACTACCGCTGTAGGAGAGGATGTAACAGATGCGGACAGGTCGATTCAAGTGGAGAAATTTGGTCGAAAAGTGCTGGTATGGCAAGCAATATGTTCCAGCGGTTTGAGGTCTACCATTTTTTACACTACCGGAACTATAAATGGGGAAATCAATCGATCTGAGTGTCTGCAGAAGAGGTTGCTGCCTTTATATGAGAAACATAGTACTCCTCCACTTTCTTGGCCGGATTTAGCGTCGTCGCACTACGAAAAAACAACTCTCAATTGTCTCACGGAAAAGGGTATAGATTTCGTTGAGAAAGACATCAATCCACCGAATTGCCCTCAGCTTCGGCCCATCGAACATTACTGGGCGATTGTGAAGAGGGTCTTCAAAAAGACTGGCAAAGCCGCTGAGAATATGCAGGAGTTCAAAAAATTTGGGCTAAAACGTCCGAAAAATGTGATGAAACACTTGTCCGGACTTGATGAAAAATGTTCGATCAAAAATTGGAAAATTCGTGAAGGAATAATGTTAAATTCATCCGGTCTTCATAATGTTCAAGTTCATTCTCGTGCCATAGAGGATCAATCGTTTGTTTGAATAAAACATCATTTTTTATATGATTTGAAAAAAAAAATATGTGGATAACTTATTTTCGATACAATCCTTATTTTACGTCGGTCTCTGTTCCGCAAAATGGAATATCGAACCCATTCAAATCACACATAGGCCGGGACCAACGGCTTTACTTCCCTTCCGAAGGAAGACGTGACCAGAGATTTTTATGCCTCAGAAAAATTCCACCGACCTAGGCTGGGATTGAACCCAGACCCATTGGAGTGAGACAGTAGTCACGCTTACCACTACACCGCCGACGCCGGCTGACATAGCATTATCATTCGGTTCGTTGATCGCTTGTCATTTTGTCATTTGAAGATATTTTTGATTCCTTGCGTATCATTTCATGCAGATGTTGACCTTTCCGAGCGTGACTTTCGTCGAGGGGATTATGATAACTTGAATGAACTGCTGTCGCGGATAGCACTGTCAGCTCCTTGAATCGTATTCTGCACAATTGCATCATTCAAATAGTACCGCTGAAAACCGGATGCTTGGTCCAATGCGCATTTTCGCACCCTGCGTCGACTGCGCGCCAAGTTACTGCAGCGATATTGTCGTCAACGATGTTTGTATCGAAAGCATCAGTTTGACGAACTAGTCAAATCTATCGTGGATACAATCGTTTTTTGTACATTTAGTACGTTAGACGAGGACAAGATGATCTTCGGGAAAACACGAAACGGTTTTGGAGCTTTGTAAATTCTAAACGTAAGGAGAGCGGATTGTCGACTTCAATGCAGCTTTGGGAGAATGGCGGATCTGACGGCGTTCATCAGCCACATACAGCTCAGCAGGCGTTGCTGGCTCGTTTGGCTGGCAGGCGTCTTCCGTTGTTGACGTCATCGGCTGACCGTAGCATGTCCACCTTGGTCGAGCCGAGACGGGACCCTCCTTGGCAATTAAGGCCGCCGGCCTGAGGGAATCGTCCCTGATGGACGATCGAGGATCATTTACTATTAGGCTCGGAAGCCATCTTGACTTCCGAGCCGAGCCGAGCCTACCTGAACGGAGGCAGGCTTTCCAGCCCAAACCCCACAAGGGGGGGGGGGTTGTATTATATTTGCACTGCACTTCACACTCAACTGGCCTACACGGACGCCTGATTACTTCTCCTCATTAGAAGGTTTTTTTTGACGTAAACTACGTCTTACGGGAAGGCACTGGGGGTAAATCGAATATCTAAAATTGGGACCGCCACGAAAAGGTGTAATATTTTGAACGCTTATAACTTTGTCATTTATAGATGAAATTTCCAAATACACCAATCGATAGGAAATACCTTTCGTAAGCTGTTGCATTTTCAATTTTTCATAAAAAACTGTTTAAAAATGGACAAATAAAAAGTGATAATTTTATCACTGTTTTCATGAAATAAACGTTCTCCTCAAACCCAGTCCTCATAACCAAGTACAATTTGGTTGCACATCGTGCTGCTTGAATCTGAAAAGCTATAAAACAGCGCTGATAATGTGCTTCAACTCACTCTTTGCTCGACTGTTGAGCTGTTCAGTTCGTTTTCTTTTTCGCTCGAGTTCTCGCTTCGATTCGGTTTGTGCTGTCGCGTTGCGCCGTGGAAGCGTCGCCACCTTCGCGCGCTCTGGCAAGTTTACTGCAACTTGCCAACACGAAACAAATGGTGCGTAAACGTACCAATGATTCAGCAGCGGGCCCTTCAAAGAAGGTGGTAATCCAGCACAGCGCGTCGCAGGATGACGCCGGAAAACGGGTACTGCAAGCCAACCAGTTTGCGGTGCTCCCCGAAGAAAATGGCGATGGTGACGTCGTTCCCATCGCTGCAAGAGAGCGGATTCCCCCGCTTTTCACGCCGGAGAAGGATGTTGCCAAGCTGCGTGCCGAACTGGCAAAACACAAGCTGCTGCCTCGCTTCAAGCTTTGCAGCATCGGCACCAAAATCATGTGCTCCAGCCTGGAGGAGTACAATCAAACAGGATGTTTCCTAAAGGAAAACAACGTTGACTTCTTCACGCACGATCTGCCATCGAGCAAGCCACTGAAGCTGGTATTGCGTGGATTACCGTCGTTCGAGGCGGCTGTGGTTAAATCCGAGCTGGAGCGGCTTGGGCTCAAACCTGAGGCGGTGTTCCCAATAAACCGGCGTTCCAACCACAACACCAGCTTCCGTGACCAATTGTTCCTGGTGCACTTCACGAAGGGATCCACCAGTCTAGCGGCTCTGAGATCCAAAATCCGGGACCTGTTTCAGGTCATCATCAGTTGGGAGCATTACAAATCCCAACATCGTGATGTTACGCAGTGTATGAACTGCCTCTCCTACGGCCATGGCACCAAAAACTGCCATATGAAGACTATCTGCGGCAAGTGTGCTGGAACTCACTCGACTGCGTCCTGTGAGCAAGATGATGACATCGAGCCAACGTGTGTCAACTGCGGTGGTAACCACCAAGCCTCCAATCGCGGATGTCCCAAGCGAGTGGAGTTCATCAATATCCGTCGGAAGGCTACGATCAATAATCAGCCCGGTCGCCTCCGTAATCATCGTTCGCCTCCTGCACGCACGGAAGTCCAGTACCCAGCTCTTCAGCCCCGTCGACATGTTCCGAACTTAGAACCACTTCCGCTCAACAACCAACAAGTCAAGCATGTGAGTATTCCTAACAATCGAACAGTCCAGCATCGTCTCGCTGCTGCTGCTGCCCAGCCAATGCCAGGTCCCTCCACCGCCCCTGGTTTATCATACGCTGGTGTTGTCTCAGGTGAGCCTGTCGACGATTCTCCGTTCACCTCGGAGGAACTTGTGACGCTCGTGGCCGAGGTCATCATCATCTTGCGCACCTGCAAGACTCGATCTGAACAGCTTCATGCTGCCCTGTCCCTTGTCACTAAGTATGGACCGTGAAGCCATCAAGATCGTAAATTGGAACGCTTGCTCCTTGAAGAGCAAAAACATCGAGTTTGTTGAGTTTCTCAATGAACGAAACATCGACATTGCCATCATAACTGAAACCCACCTGAAGCCTGAAACAAACGTCTACCTTCCCGATTTCCGGCTCGTGAGGCTAGATCGAACCAACTCTGGAGGAGGAGGAGTGGCTATTGCAATAAGGAGAAACATCTGCTGTCGACTGATGCCCAGCTTTCAGCTGAAGATCATCGAAGCCGAAGGGGTGGAAGTTTCTACTCCTATCGGCCCCATCACCATCGTCGCGGCTTACTGCCCCAAACAAGTCAACATCAGGGACGGATCAGCAGCAGATCTGCGACGAGATATTATCAAGCTAACACGACGACGGGAAAACTTTATCATCACTGGCGACCTGAACGCCAAACATCAAGCTTGGGGCAACAATCGGCGCAATCAAAACGGCACCATCCTGAACAACGACCTGCAGGAAGCGCAGTACAACATCTTGAGTCCGGAAACTCCCACCCGGTTGAGTCGGTCCGGTGTTCACGCTACCATCGATATATTCATCAGCAACATGGGCAACAACATCGCTCAACCTATCACCTATCAGGAACTCAGCTCGGACCACTACCCGGTGGTGACTGAGGTGGGATCCTCCGTAAATTGATTTGAAGCTTTCCGGCGCAACTATCATCGTGTTGACTGGGGTCAGTTCCAACATTGCGTCGACACCGCTGTAGACTACGATGTCCAACCGGAATCGTCCGAAGATGTTGACCGGTGTCTGCGCTCCATCGATCAAGCAATTTCCCGGGCCAGGGAGCTACATGTGCCAGTATCCAGACAGGTGAGTAACACTCTGAACCTTGACAGGCCTATTAAGACCTCATTAGACTCCGCAACACGATCCGTAGGCAGTACCAGCGTACTGGGCTGCCTAATCTGAAGACCAATTGCAACCGTTTGAGCAAAATCATCCAAGCCAGGATGGTGGATCTCAGAAATATCGATTTTGCAAACAAGATTCGCTCTCTCCCAGATTGTGCTAAGCCATTCTGGAAAATGGCAAAGATTTTGAAAAATAAGCCGAGGCCCATTCCTCCCCTTTCCTCTCCAAACCAAAATTCGGACCCATCTTTACTAATAACCCCATTTGAAAAGGCCAATGCTCTTGGACAACACTTTGAAAATTCACATAACCTTGGCCACGCCATGGTGAGTCCCCACGAGCCTGCAGTATCACAGGCAATGGCTAGTGTCGCTGCCACCCCCGTAGTTGTCCCTGACGAAAGTAGAATATCGGCTGATGAGGTGATAGCAGCGATTAAATCAACAAAGAACATGAAGGCCGCTGGTGTCGATGGAGTGGTCAACCTCGAGCTGAAAAACTTGAGTGTTGACTTCTTCAAGCACCTTGCAGTGGTCTTCAACAAGTGTTTAATGCTTGGCTACTTCCCTGCATGCTGGAAGTTAGCCAAAGTTATTCCAATTCACAAACCTGGCAAAGACCCTACCAGTGCCAAAAGCTATCGCCCCATCAGCCTCTTGTCCTCCATCTCGAAGCTATTCGAAAAATTGATACTCAGCCGTCTGCTGGTGTTTTCAAATGATAATAACATCTTTCTCAAAGAGCAATTCGGGTTTAGGAAAGGCCACTCTACCATCCACCAACTCGCACGGGTTACTAACATCATCAAGCGGAACAAGTCCGTTTCCAATACATCTGCCATGGCATTGTTGGACGTCGAGAAGGCGTTCGACAATGTCTGGCATGATGGTCTAGTCTACAAGCTGCATCGATACAACTTTCCGAACTACCTCGTGAAGATCATCAAAAACTACTTGTCGGGCAGATCATTCCAGGTCTACTTGAACAATGTCTCCTCTGATACGTTCAACGTTGATGCAGGGGTCCCTCAAGGTAGCCTGCTTGGGCCTATCCTATTCAACATTTTCACGTCAGACGTTCCTCCCCTGCCGGGTGGTGGTATCCTGTCAATGTTCGCAGATGACACCTCCACCATCTATAAGGGTCGAGTGATCCGTGCTCTGGCGAGTAAACTACAATCAGGCCTGGATGTTTTGTCCGACTATTTTAAGAGCTGGAAGATTTGTATCAATGCAGCTAAAACACAAACCATTCTGTTCCCACACTCGAATTCACCTCGGTTTGTTCCACCTGCTAACAACAAGGTCCATCTTGATAGCACTCCCATTGAATGGTCGAGTGAAGTAGTCTACCTTGGTCTCACCCTCGATAGCAAATTGCTATTCCGATCCCATGTGGACAAGACATCCACCAAGTGTAACATCTTGATCAGGTCGCTCTACCCTCTGATAAACAGGAAGTCCACCCTGTCCCTCAAAAACAAGCTTGCTGTCCACAAGCAAATCATTCTGCCGGCTATTGAGTATGGTATGCCAATCTGGGAGAGTTGTGCTAAGTGCCACCACTTAAAGCTTCAGAGGATCCAAAACAAGATCCTCAGAATGATCCTTAACAGTCCACCGCGAACTCGTAATTCTGAGATTCACCACCTGGCCGGTCTTCAAACACTCGAGGAGCGAAAGACTTCCACGCTGGAAAGGTTCAGAGTCGCCTGTCTGCGATCAAACCACCAGATCATTCGTGATTTGGCAACCTAGTTTAAGTAGTTAGGTGCTCAAGTAGGTAGGTTATCAAATTTTTAAATTCAAACCAAAACAATCCCACAAAGGGTATCCTGTAAATTAGCGCTAAACGCAATCATCACATTAGAATAACCAATTAACTAGAACAAAGATGAAGAGCCAACGGCTAACCAATTGAAATGTTAAATCAAATGTTGAAACATAAAACCCAGAAAATAAACGTAAATTTTACTACTACTGCCTCAACTCATTTTCGCTTCGGACGGCGGGTAAGTAGGTAGCAGCAGTACCAGCAGCAGCAGCAGTAGCAGCAGCAGTAGCAGTAGCAGTAGCATTAGCAGCTGTAGGAAGGCGGTTCCTGTCAAGCGCGCAGCGTTCGAGTTTTGCACCTCGAACTTTGCGCGTCGTTCCCGTCGAGATCACTGGCTGCTGGTAGCAGCGTCGCCTCGATGGCGCAAGCGCTCCTTGGCTGAATGATAACTACAAATCTCGATTACTTTTCGAAAGGACATATCAGCTTTTGTAAACAATCGTCAGTTTGGCATAACTAATAGCTCGCCCCACATACTAACACCACTATATCAGGTAGGGAAAAAAATTCTCTATCTCATGGTAGTGTTAGCATGCGTGGGTGAGCTACCAGTTACGCCAAATCGACGATAGCTGATACGTTCCTTCGAAAAAGTAATCGAGAAATACTGCGAGGGCTGTGTACCAGTTGCCGAGTTTTTTATTGTGACATTTCGAAAGTTATATTCAATGTTCGTAAATGCCGGAAATTGATCAGTTTTCAAAGTTACCAAAAGTTAACTTCTATTCGGTCCGAAATAACCACGCTCGTATAGCAGAGTTATTCGTTTTTTTTTGCTGATGGGGCAAGCCATAGCCAGCCGTTCGATTGCATAATTCTTCAGGATTTGCAGTGTTTATATTCTTCTTCTTCTTCTTCTTCGCATTTCAAGCTTATTGCATATCGCACATTATTTTTTTTTAACTCTTTATTTGTTCCAAATTCGAAATAAATTACATTTAATTTTAACTTAGGTGCTCCAGTTACTACAGTTACTTACCAGCCTTAATTGTTATGATATATAGTTATGTACGGACCTGGCCACCACTTCTAGCAACCGAAACCCGATCCAACAGAGACACCCAGTATCAACCAACAAGAAGCTGACGCAGCACAGCACATCCGGCCGTTCACCTAATCCATCGCACCAGCTACCCACGAGGTGCCAACCGGCGGGCACCGAGGCACCAGACGACGACTCAGCAGTCATCGAGCACCTATGGCCAGCACGTGGACATGTCGTCTTGCTTAGATAGCACCGTACGTGAGCAAATCAAATTGATTACTCAAATTAATTTCATCAGAAGGAGGATCAAGATGTAGCCCCTTTCTTTTGCGTTTAGGCGCCATGGCGGCAGTAAATTTTTATCCAAATCGACTTCCAATCAGATTACTATGAGAATCTGAAGGATCGAAGAGGAATTTTCCAAATCGATATCCCAGAAGGATTACCTCGTGTAGGGTCCAAACAAGGATCGAAGAGGAATAAGAGTTGAACAAGGTAGAAATTTTACAGGTTGAGCACCGAAAAGTGCTGTTTAATTTTGTTGTAGCTTTAGGTAGTAGTAAAACTTCCTTCAGCAAAAAGCTAATAGATCCGCACGGCAAGAGAGCACGATGCGGACTGAATATATATTGCATATTAGCTTATTGCGTGCTCGCAACTTAGTGTTCTAGATGCACTTCCACAGTTATTAATTGAGAGCTTTTGATGCCTGTACCAACTTTGCATTGGTATAATTGTGTGGCAAGTCCAATCATACTTCTATGCCCAGGAAGGCGAGATATTTTCCAACCGAAAAAATTCCTAGACCGGACCGGGAATTGAACCCAGCCACCTCCAGCATGGTCTTGCTTTGTAGCTGCGCCTTTACCGACTGAGCTAAGGGAGGCCCCTTAGGCAATGCTTATCTCTTAGCATAAATAGAGGTACCGTCGAGTTTTTTTCAGTGCTAGGTTCTGAAATTCGATAGTGACCGTTCAAAAGGGCCTACTTGTAATGTTCTATTCTCTTCATTCATCGATTTTCTGTTTACATTGCTACAGCTAAGCGAAACAATTCAAGCTGAACATTGCATTAGGTCCTAAGTAACACTGACAAGATTCTCTTCGTCGACTTTCTCCTTGAATCCACTCGGCAAAGGTATTTTCAGCACACATATCGATAAAAGAAGTTTTTATCTCGCATCTAATACAACAAACACAACAAAAAACGATTCTATGCTCAAGTTATTAAGGCTGTGTTCCATTTGGTGAATATTTACTTAAATTTGACAGATGGAAAATTTTCAAATAAACCTGACAGACAAGGAATCAATTTTGACAGACGCTTTCTTGAAAATCGGCCGATCAACAACAGGGATTTTCGAACATCTCAATTTATTTTCGAAGTGTCAAATCTAAGTGAAAATTTTCCAAATGGAACACAGCCTTAGTATTTTTTTTTGGAGGGATTCATGGCTATTTGCTATACCGATCAACTATGAAATATTGCATAACATTGGTGCAAAATTGTGCACACCGTTTAGCAATTTGAAGTTGAATCGCTGAGGAAACCTTATTTCTGATCAACATCATTACCACATAAAAATTTCAAGAGTACCGATATCAGCTCTCACAAAAATTAAAACAAAGAAACTGGAACTTCACGTTTTTTAAAGTCCAGTACACAAGGAGTTTCAATTTCATGAGTGATGTCACAACCTTCCAAGATGTGTGTCCTAGAAACCTTGAAGTGCTAGGGAATATGACGGTCATTGTTGGACGCTCCAATGAATCACCTGAAGAAAGCCTTACTCATATCTGATTGTTACAGTAGAAGCTCTTTATAACGACCATCTGTATAGAGACTAATCTCTCTGTAACGACATTTCCACAGGCCCCTTAAAACTATCATAGAAATCCTCTTCTGTATTGCGACATTTCGCTATAACGACCTTTCTCCATAACGACACACCATCATTGCTTTTTACCCGTACTTGTCATTCTCTATTGCGACATTCTTCATCTCATCTATTTGCATCTCACCGTGGTTTAATAGCCGTAGACAATATTAAATTTAAAGATTTAATAAAAGATGTTTTTTTGGTCGTAGATTTTTTGTTTAAAAATTTAACCATCGGTATTGTTTATTTTACTTAAATTCCTACGGTCTGGAAATCATCTGTAAACAATAGATATTACACATATACCAAATTTGCCTACATTTAAACTTAATTTAGACAACTTGAACGAGATTTTCACGTAGAGTTTATCTAACGAATTTTTGTTAATAAGCAGATGCATTAAAGTTCGTGTCAAGTAAAAGTGCATTGCTTTCGCTTTCAGTTCACGGTCAAAAATGAGTTCAAAAACTAGAAAAGCATTAAAATTACAGAATAAACTGGGCATAATCGAAAAATTCGAAAATTTAAAATGCTCACTGAGAAAGGTTTTCATTCATTTGGGGGTAGAAACATGTATGTAATGTTTCAATAATATTATTTATGAAATTTGTGTATTCCAGACAACGTGACTTTTGACGACGGCCTTTGTGAAGGAGGACTTTGACTGACGATGACATGCATAGTCAGAATTGTTAACGATCAGCCATCTAGCAGCAGTATCAATGTTCAAAATCATTCAGCGACAGATGAAACTCTTGACAATAAACTAACCAGTGCGCCTACAAAGAATCAACTTTTAGATGCTTTCCAAACAATCTATGCTAGTTTTTTAACTACGGGAGATCTGCCAAAGGACAGTTTCAGCAATTTTTTTTTAATTAAAAAACAGGTTCTACACAGATAAAAATTCTGAATTTTTACTTTCGCGTAAAATCTCCCCTCGTTTTATTTTGAGCTACAGTTGGCATAAACAACGAAATCATTTACAAGCTTGCATACAATATTGCTAATTTAAGCGTTATTGAGCTCAAATTTACACGAAATATCGTCTAAATTTACACCAATTATAGCGTTAATTTCATGTGTGCTATATCTCTCAGAAATTTACATGAATTTTCCAAACGGTGTAAGGGACGAATGAATGGAATGGGTTTAGTCTTAAACGATATGTATTGTATTGTTAAAAATCGATTGCAATCATCTAAAAATATACTTTGATTGTTTAGCATGGAGTAACGTTTCTCTCTCTATAACGACATTGAAATTCTATGTAACGACTATCTTTTATAACGACAGTTCTCTAAAACGACAGTCCCCTGCGATGTTGCTATAAAGAGCTTCGACTGTATTTAGGAACCAAATTTAATAGAATATGTATTCGAATTTTTATGAGGTCTTGAATTTAATCAAGTTTTACTAAGTAGGAAATCCAAAATATGTACATAGGACCAAAATCATAGGTTACTTCTACTAGTCTAGTCTAGTCTACACATACACAGCCAGTACTTGAAAGAATCCTGGAAAATGATACATCTATCATTTTTCTTGTCATTATTAATGCCTGCTACACATCAAGGATGTGAAACAAACAATAAAGCGGCCAGGCCTACTGTGTAGCGTTTAGTTAATTTTTGTGGAAGTGAATGTTTACCATGTCTACTTAATAAGTATAGACAGTGGTTAACATTTAATCCACAGGTAATCAAAGAGCGGGGACATACCGTACCAACCGCTCCGTATGCAGGATTTGAAAATAGGCTATATAAATCGTTGGGAGTGACAGAGCTAAGAAAATTAATGTACACTCCTTGGTTGTCCGATCTCCTGGGATGGAATAAAGGTATTTACCCCTTGTGTTCGAGCGTACAGTCCTCCCTCCGTACAAGCGTGGACGGCACCGCCAACCCACTGCCATCCCTCAATCGATCCAGCCGACCTCAGTCGAAGGACAACAGAGAGCGGTGTGCGGACGTAACCTATACGGAGGGAATGCTGTATTCGCCTAGGTTATAGCGCCCTTGCTCGCTACCATTTTCTTCTAGCGGTTGGGACCTGAGCACTAACTCTTGTCCTAGCCCTATATGGCATATGGTTATAGCGCCATTACTCGCTTTCTGAAAAGAGAAGAAGGGAAGGGAAGGAGAGGAAAAGGTCTTGGGAAAAGGAAATGCGGAATTCCTTTCCTCATTAGTATTTGTATCATCAACATTTATGAAAACTATATAAATCATTTTTCCTTGGTCAGAGGTATTATTACGACATTTGAATAAGATTGTCTTATCATTTGTTATTCAAAATTTAATGTTATAATGATCAACATAGCTTTGGATTATCCAATATAAATCGGTAACACTGTCCTGCAACCGATGATTTTTCTAATCCGAAAACTAAAAGCTACGAAAAAGCACTTAGGCCTTCATTAAGTTCCACTTTCACGCGACGTTCAATGTTTCGCGGTTTGCTCTTTACGCATTGTTCAGGCTATCATAACAAGCTATGACCGACGTGAAGATTGCTTAAGCCCTGGTTAAACAAGTAAACAAGTTATTAAAATGAAATCATGTTCCCGAAAGCAGTCAACAATGTATCTTAAACCGGATCAAGCGTGCGCCCTATTTTTCCAAACATTCCGACGCGTTCCGCCCAATGTCTATCAATTACGTTTTTCTACAATAGTAGCCTGGGATAAATCCTAATTCGACCGACACGTGTTTGTTGAAAAATTATATTCTGCCTAATATCAGTAGTCAGTAGTCATTAGGAAACCTGTTACTATATTAAATACCACATATGTATCCTTCTTTCATGAATTTGTTTTACGAACATGATCTAATACAACCTTTTTCTATGACAAAACTATATTCTGATAAAATTGGATCATTGCCTAGACCAACTATTGAAACTAAAGAACAAAACAATTGGCCATAAAATCTACCTGTAACCATTTTTTTTATGACTGCAAAAAGTTTGAACTCTGGAGTTCGAAGGTGATAGCTTTACCGTATACCCATTAGCCCATTTCAAGATCGCATGCTCCCGAAGATTTTGCTTACAATAAGCCCCGCTCCGGTACAGTATCGATGCTGATAATGTACTGAAACTTTCTATAAAACAGTAGCGCAAAATTTGATTGACGCGTATTTAATGATTTAAAAAAAATATTTACGATAGAATTACCACAAAAATTAAGGAACGAGCTCACCAAATTAGTATCCAGAAAAGAACGGCACGGCTTAACAGGGTTTAACCAATGGGAATCTTTTCTTTCCATGCTGATTTCACGGTCTAAATCACTAACACTGGCACAACACGGTTACTGAATACGTAAAAACTGAACTGGACTATACATTTGGAAATAATTCAAACGAAAATTCTTCCGGATGGCGTAGCGCCACCAGCCAAAACGCTGACAGAAGATTATCGCAAAAATCCCGACAATAGAAAACAAACACGTTTAATCGCGGCTAAGGCACACTTCGATCTCCAAAATCATAGGTTACTTCTACTGTATTTTAAATCAATATTGAGAAAAACGCACGAGAATTTCACTACACAGCTTAACGTAGTCTACGTCAACCATGCGGTCGTGTCTTGTACACAACCCCACCTATTTTTTTTTATGAAGATGCTCACTCGCACGTCTTTTGACGATCATTGTCCATTTTTAGCTTAAGGCTACGATTTTCCTCCTTTTAGCATCGTTCGAGTATTTTTGCAGCGGTACTAACCCTTCCGCCGTGTGTGCCTTCTGGGTTTGTTCTTAAAGTACGAGAATTTTCCAAACAACAACAACTCATACAGATGAAAATCCACGGAACGTAACCAACTGGTTACAAATTTGCCAGCTTGTTTGAGAATCGTATGCCAACTGTGGAAGAGAAAGTTGCAGCATTTACCATACTAGACATTTTCAGAAACACATAAATCGACTGCATATAGCAGAGATCGCGGGTTCCCAACACGTCCCTGATAGAGATATAGGATTGTCTTCATTGGGCCTCGGGGGTGTTCAAAAGCCGCTCTCTGGCGGCGTCATTATCCGTACATTGCCAAACAGCGTAATCGATATCATCGTAACCGTTTCCACACCGACAGATGTTGCTGTCCACGAGGTTTATTCTATGGAGATGCGCAGCTAGCGAGTAGTGGTTGGACATAAGTCTACTCATCGCGTGAATGAAGTCATGACTTAAGCCCAAGCCTTAAAACCACACTCTCGAAGAAACATTAAGAATAATTTAATGTTGCCACCGTCCAAGATTTTCAGTGTTCCAATCGGTTTGCCAACTCAAAAGGGTATTTTGACGCACTAGCTGGTAAAATTTATCGAGTGAAATTAGCCTGTCATATAATTCGCCTTCTTGCGAGAGAGTGTCCGCCTTCTCATTGCCTGGCAATGTGAAGGGACCCATGCAAAGGTAATCATATATGATTTTTCGGCCAGAACATTCATCTGCTTCCTTACCTTTGAAAGGAAATAAGTGTAGTGCCTACCAGGTTTCATCGACCGAACCACTTAAACATATCGAAAACTCGAAACATCGAAGTATTTATGCGAAATTTTAAATAATGTTATTGTTAATGCCATGTTAAACAGAACTCCATTGTCAAATTTTAGAAATCTCCAACATGCAACTCAAAAACCAGCAAAACGAGGTTTTAATGAACAAGTCTTTAATTTAACTGTAACTCCAAACAAGTCCACATATTCCCCACACCTTTGTAGATTCATAAAACGATAGGTTACAAGTATACGACTCTACGTGTTGACGCGGTATCATTACCATACATGTTCTAGCCAACTGGCGCTTTCTTCAAATATCAATTCCCATCGGTATCCCGCTCACGATGTACTCCAAACGAGACTTGATGAGCCATTTCTTTCTCCGCTGCCTGTATCCAGTCCCATCACCCGCCGAAGTAACGCGCCCCATCGAATGTCCAAATTGTGCAATATCATCAGCATCTTCATTGGCAATAAATATGGTAATATGACATCTTTAATAAAGGTGCTATTTGCGCTGTACACCAACAAGACACCCACGCACGCCGGCAAACAGCGCAATTCGCTCTCTGGAGTACACAGCAAAACTGGCAATTGTCTACATGCATATGTACATCCATAGCTCACCAGGAGGATGGAAATTCGAAATGATCATGCTTTTCCCCTGCCTTCGTCTAGCGACGCCATTTTCTTAATCTTTCCGTTCACCTTCGCTATGTACGCTGCAAACGAGATGAGTGTGTGCCCGTTGCGAACGACCCTGCCCAAGTCAACGACAAGTAGGGTATCTTCCTGCCTGATGGTGCGTGCGCACACACACACACACGCGCGCGCGTTTGTCAAGCAGCAAAAACCCATTCTGTGAAAGTGGATTTTTCCCCCCAATAGACGATAATAGGCTTTCCATTGAAGGTTAGCGTCGTGGAGGTGTGATCGGTGATGTTCAACACATGTGGCTAAGCGTGAAGGCAAGACAATACTTGGGGAGTGAACATCAACATCCTCGTAGGCTTTTCGACGTCGCCGGAAACATTCGACCCATCTCGTCGTCATCAGCATCATCACCTAGGGATGGTTTGTCCTACCGTCTTTACTTAAAATGTTTCAGAAGACACACGAACATCCGATACTGAGACCCACAAAGCAGACCATACCGAAGGACACCACAGGTACGATTTGACCACCCCTACGTACCCATCATAAAGCGTAGAAAAGTGCTTCATTTTTTCGATTTCCTGCCCTGTTCCTGCTCATGTTCAACATCAGCGATTGTACACATAGGGAAAAACAACCACCAACCCTTAATGCCTCCTCCCCCACCGGCCTCATCTTGCCCACTGTAAACAAAGCACCAATTAAAGGCATTAGATTGAAAAATATTGCAATCGCTTTTCGGTAACCCAACCCCAACAACCCACCGCTCCCAATCAGGAAGCTTAGCAATCGTGGTGTTCGAACTGTGTTGTTACATGCGGGTAATTGAATTTCACGTTCCAACGTAACGAACGAAGAATTTTCGTCACGATTTTTTTTTTGTTGTCCTCTCTAAGTGAAATGGAACAACGAAATGCTTGCCGGTGCTCATGGGGGGGTCTGTTTACGAATCTCGCGATGTTTGTGTGTGGTTGCGTAGGAAGGCGTTGATTAGGTCGTTGTCGGGAAATGGCTTTCTCGGAAATTTTCCACAAATTTGGGGAAGGTTACGGTTCAAGGCCGATCGTACGACAAATGTAGTAAACGAACCGTTCAAGACATTGCTGTGTCATAAGCTAGCAATTTGCTAAAAGATTTTTTTTTTCAAGGCTACTCAATCTACACAAAACAGCAGAGCAGAGCAGATGTTCCGAAGTTTCACTTTCCATGTTACATAAGGGGAGAATATCATTCTGAACCCGACCAATGTTCTTCAAATGATATCGGCATCAAGACAGTGCAGTTACTAGAGAAGTGCGTTCGCTTACATTCTAGCGTCTGACTGGGTCAGTGCCGTGAGTTGCTCAGGGAACTGGCCAGTATGGTGGGTCAACTTTACAACTGCCTACTCCCCACAGCTTTTTCGATTCGTATTGAACGAAATTGGCTTCGATCTCGATTTACCGGCGGGTTTTATAGTTTGTATGGGAAATGGTCCAAAACTGTTCAATTGGTAGTCAAAAATTCAAAAATCACTCAATTTTTACCAAAAACTAGGAGGGTAGAGAACTACTTCGGCCTAATCGCTCATTTTGGGCCTATCGAGCAGAAAACTTCAAATAAATTCATGATTTCAGAGTTAACAAGTCAATTATGCGTTTGGTACGATACTTTAGTTAATAAGCTATCGAACGAAGTCAATGAGAACGCGTCATATGAACGTTTGCACCCATAACTCCCAAAAACAAAAGAAGCGCTCCGACCGAATCAATTTTTATCTTCATTCGATATGCCGAAGTGAATTCATTGTCGTTCCAATGGCGTTTCAATGCGTTAGGCCGAGTTTAGAATCCGTAGGCCGAGTTTGACGTCAAGAAGCAGTGTTAGACTTTAGACAATATCTCAACGATTTGTTTCTCTTTATCAAATCTTACGGTACGTACGGAAAGGTAAATAAATTTGAAGTAGTAAGTAGTAAGTATAGTAATAATAACATTCCGTTTGGTGCTAAACTGCGCTTGATTCAGAAAGACTAAATGCGGGTTGTGTTTAATAGGCCGGAAATGGGGTCCGACTTATATAATGCGTTTATTTTTGCAGGCTCATTTTATGTAGCTTTACGGAGCCGATATTCAGTGTTTGGATTACAAACTTACTTAAAACTAACGTTAGTAAAGCAAGGGCAAATTAATCGCGGCTATCTTGAGATAAGGGGTAACAATTGTAACAATTGGATGTCAGGGAAGGGATTGAGAACACAGGGTTTGGAGAGCAATGTGCTCTTGATCTAGCACTAAGCGACATACTAATGAAAAAGACAAACTGAGACTTAGATTGAGAAATCTATACAGAACAACTTCATCGAAGAACGCAAATCGATTCGACTTCTGTGCAAAAAGATATTATCTCACATTTTACTAATGTTAATGTAACTTCCCTAACGTTTCCAACATTTGCACCTCTCGGAACTTTGCTTTAAAGTTCCAAATTTCTCTGATCTGTCCTGATTTTTTCGGAGCAAGTTCTCTCAAATCTCCAGAAGCTCTTGGTTCTTATTCTCAGGGCTGGTAGCGATCACTGCTGTCAGAAATAGTGATTTTAGTGACCATGTTGAATAAATAAGTGACCAAATAGTGACTTAAATTTGTAAAAAATAGTGACTAAAAAGTGACCTAAGAGAAGGCGCATCAAATAAATGTTTCATGTTTTAGACTCATTCGATAATTATCTCATTAACACTTATGTACGCTATGAACCTTTAAAGCGAAAGATTCAATAGAAAGTTTATAACCAAAACCATGGTATTAGTTACGGTGTCTACTAACTTCAAAAATCTGGAAAGCTGGAAATCCTCAGGATTTTTTTGACGTAGGACTACGTCTTTGATTTCTATATGGGGGTACACTTTGCGAAAACCGAAAATGGAACATGTAACAAATTAAGAAAGATTTTGAACGCTAATAACTCAGCTGCCCCTGGACCAATTTCAATAATTTTATCACCAATCGATCAGAAATATGGCTACGCATCGATAACAATGCTTTTGAATGTTGATTTTCAACAAGAAACTATTGAAAAACTGGTAAATGTCTAGAATTGTCCAAAAGCGTTGAATTAACTAACAAATCCACCAATTACCTACATGCATATGCTGCTTCCCCAGCACAGTCGACAGAGAGTAGTAAGTAGACGAAACAAGTCGAAGTGGCATTCGCCTCCGATCCTCGGGCGCGTGCGAATAGGGAGGATGGAATTGCGTAATATTTTGCACACTCATCGCCATATTCAGAACCAAACGCAAATTCTTCGAGACAACTACCATCCGTCGTCTGGCTCGCCGTGGCGGTGTCTGACGTATCTCCGGTCTGATTTACGAGGTGTGCTGAAGGTGTTCCTGAAAAATGAGATCCGTGATGCTGTCACCTACACTAAACACGCCAAGCGTAAGCGGCCATGGATGTCATCTACGTTTTGAAGTGACAGAGACACACTCTGTTTGGTTTCGGAGGTTAAATCATCACCAACTTTGGCAACAAAACGGCTCTTTTCAGGGCAGCCAAGCTTATTACAGTAATGAGTAGGAATAGAATTCATCTGCCTGTTTGTCCATATTCAGAACCAACGATCACACAAAATGCTCATGTAATCAAACTGGAAGCAGGGGTACAAATTATTTTGATCAACCTTGATCAACTTTGAATCACCATGGCCGGATATTTTCGATGGAAGAAGCAACAATCTAGCATCTAATTCGACGAAGAAGGCAGGAAACATTTGTGAAGCCGAGTTATTTACGAAAGAGAGTGTCGATAAAGAGAATCGATCAATGTAGATAGGACCTATTGAAAAGAGACGCTAGATTTGTTTACCGTACTGACTACCAACACCAGGGAGGCAGCTCCCACACCTGGACCCTACATATCGACCCATCAACTCATGAACAGGGGACCAACGGCTGTACTTCCCGAAGGAAGGTGGGATCAGGTATGTTATGCCTTAGAACATGCCGGTGGCGCCGACTGAGATTGGACCCAGGCCTGCTAGGATGAGAGGTAATCACGCTAACCACCGGCGCCGATATCTTTCAAGGTGATATCACGGCGAATGAGAACGACCCAAATTTGAGTTTAGTTATCTCAGAAATAAGAAATAAAGTGCACGAACTCAGCGATGAGTTAATTTGCCCCATGTTTTCCCAGGTTTTTCCCGGATTTTGAGAAAAGTAAAGATTGGATTCACTCAGTCTATTGGTACTACTCCGAGACTGAATAAAATTTTCGTCAATTTCCTCATTTTCTGGCAGTTTTTTTTAGGTTTTCCACAGGAAACCATGAGACAAATTTACTCATCGCTGAGTTCCTGCGCTTTTGGCGATTATGAGTGAACTAAACTAAAAATTTGGGGCGTTCTCATTCGCCGTGTACGCAAAAGGAAAAGAGCCAGTATCGCTACTTGATAGCAAACTACTCATAATGGGAGGAGTCTTTGTAGCTTTTATACCACTTGGTTGCACATGATTCTGCTTTAACCTGAAAAATATAAAAGATCGCTGCTGTATCGGACGGCGTGGTGAACAGCAAAAGCAGCAGTAGGAAGGTGGTGGCTAGTCCACTCCTTCACACCTAACAAGCAACAATTGACTGGTCGTGGCAAAGGAGGAAAAGGTCTGGTAAAGGAGGCGCCAAGCGTCATCGCAAAGTTCTTCGAGATAACCGCCATCGGTCGTCTGGATTGCCGTGGTGGTTTCAAACGTATCTCCGGTCTGATCTACGAGGTGTGCTCAAGGTGTTCCTGGAAAATGAGGTCCGTGATGCTGTTACCTACACTAAACACGCCAATCGTAAGTGGTCATGGATGTCCTCTACAATAAAACAGGTCTTTTCAGGGCCATCAAGCTTTTTTTTGTGCATTAATTTATTTGATAAGGCTCAACCGAATTAACTTTACAGAGCCGAGGATTCTTGGTCACTATACAATACATCTTAAAACTATAGTCAAAAGGTACAACACAATAAACACTTTATCTTCCGCTATCCAAAAAGCCTCCTCCATCAGAACTGGAGCCGCTTCCAGTGGTTTCATTGTATGGCAGTTAAGCCATCGTGGGGCAAAGCGCTTCCATTGCAGCAATGGACGCAAAACGTGGTCAACACTCACACACTCATCACGAAACGGTTGCTTTCCAAAGTCGACGACGCATCGACCGAAAGAACTGCTGATAAAGAACAATGAGGAAGACCACACAATGGATGCTGCCGAAAAAACAGACGATCGCGTGGCACACATCGAGAGTGGCCTGATTTTGTCGACAGCCGAGTGAACACTCGGCCATCAAGCTTATATCAGTAAAGAGTTGGAATAGAATTTATCTGTGCCTGTTTGTCCATATTCAGAACCACAAGCCCCCAACGACCAGACAAAATGCTCTCCAGAGTTGTGATCTTGTGTGCAAGTTTTTTTGATTGATTCTCTTAATCAATTTTCTCTTTGAAAAAAAAATTACTACAAATATAATACGCCTACAATTCAAAAACGGAAAGAGTTGAGATAATAGATAATTAATCAATTAAAAGAACTAAATGCTCTTCACATTTATTACGTCTACTAGCGGTCCTACGTCAAGCTTCCGTTCGTGCCCCTAGGCACAGACCCTTCTACTTTTTTTTCCTTAAAATACTTGGAAGTCTCAATGAATTAAAAAAAAAATGAATTCTCCTTATTTTCATTCACACTTTGAACTTTAAAGATTCACAGTGGATTAATCCTTAGTATGAAATTTTTATTTTTTTTTTTTGGTTTTCGGAAGACCACTGTCCGTCAGTGAAATTTCCGAAGTTTTTCTAAATTTATGGAACTTTTGTGCCACCGCAATTTTCATGGAATTAGAACGAAATAATTAATAAAGTTTTATGATTTTCACTGAAGTTCTCCAGATTTTTTTTGAAGTTCATAAAACTTCCTTTTAATTATCGACACTAATTTAAAACTTTATCAATAGCCAAGACTTTCCTGATGCCTAAACGATTACTGAATTTCAAGTTCTCTAGATTGCCCTAAATTTATCAGTATTTTTTAATGACCCGCAACATTACTGAAATCAACTCATTTGCCATGAAAATTCAAAAAATGTTCCTTAACTATTATAACCATTATTAACACTCACTTTTTCCTGAATGTATCTATGCTTACCGGAAGATTTCTTAATTTGTTTAATAATCCAGCAAATTTTCTAATATATATTCATAACTCCCTGACGCTTCTGACATTTTTGGATCAATTATAGAATTCTTGAAAGACCCTACAATTCCACGGAACTCCTTGTAAGTCTTTGCAAATTTGCTTAAGGTAATGGAATTATTCTGAAGCTCGATTGTCCTTGAAGTACTCAGAACTTCGCTGAATATCATTAAACAATCTAAAATTATCTAAAGAACTTAATATAGATCTCTGGAATTTCTTAAAGATATCGCTGCTAGCTAAAAGTTCTTCGTTGATGTTCTCTAATCAACTAAACCAAATTTTTCGCTTTTTTTTTGAGTTCTTGAAATCTACACACCCTTAAAATACTCTCACGTTTTCCGGATGTTCATAAAATTTCCAGGAATTCTCTCGGAGCTAAACATCCTGTACTCAGCTAATAAACTGTGTTAGAGCTACTTTGGAAGCATTTTCACAGTCAACTAGGTTTATTTTTAGACGTGTGCAGTTTTACAGCTTTTACTCTGCTCCTTTACAAAGGTTAAGTAAATAGTCGAGGAAAGTGATTCATGTGCACTATTATAAAGCCTCTACTCAGCGATTATGTTGTAGAAGGGCATGGTGATTTGCTTACATCAGTTCAAAGTGTAGGTGTAGCACAATTTCTTAGTGTCAAGGTTTGCCAATGCAGTCGTCTCAAGTTCGATTCCATGTTCCGGTGCAGGGTAAATGAAACTCCAGAAATTCCTCCATAAAAAAAAAGCGTAAACAGTATTTAACCCAGCTTCAAGACAAAGCTGTGTAGTGATTATTGGATAACCGGGATAAGGTTGAATAAGCGATAACAGCTGTATAGAAGCGTTAATGGATATGCAAAAAGAGCTTGTCCCAACCGTCCCAACAACCATAATTAGCTGACTAAGTTCGCCAGATTTGCTTGTATAGAGGCTGAGTAAAGGTTTCCTCATATCGTATAACGTTTGAATTCAGCTTGAGGCTGTATAAATGAAATGAGTAAAGCGTTTACATTGTGAAAATTGTTAGTTGGGTTGTTTATAGAGCTTCACTGACATTCTCAGCATTTCCTTTCATTCCACAGAACTTCTCCAAAGTTCCTACAATTGTTGTTAAGTTAATGGGACTGCATTGAAGATCATTTATTTGTTTACTTAATTCTGGCACTTTGAATATTTTCAATATCTTGAACTTGTACATGGAATACGAAAATTCAAGACATTGAATATTTTTAGATCTTGGACTTACTTACTTGGAAAACTCATGTAATTTTATCCAGAAAAATGAGTAGACATCCTGTACATAGAAAAAGACGATTAAACGTCACAAAGCAAAGAATAATCAATCGAGAAATAAATTCAAGCTAAAAAAGTTGAAAATAATGACGTATTACAAGAAAAAGTGACTTTAGTGACTGGGGCTTAAAAAACTTTTTAGTGACTGACTTGAAAAAAAGTGACCAAGTCACTAAAAAGTGACTCGCTACCAGCCCTGTATTCTTCTAGATTGTTTATGCTGCTGTAATAAGTAGCGTAGTTACGCTTTCACAGTTATTAAAGCTCACAATGCCAACCAATGCCACTATGGGCAGAAATGAGCCCAAAATTGCCCAAAATTAAATATCTCAAAAGAACGGCGACTGTGTTAGGGAATCCACTTTTTTTGAAGGCAATCGGTGATAATTTTGATCACCACTGCAACAGTTGTACATTTGTGTAATTTTCAATAGTGACCTTTTGAAAATTGATAAAGTGTTCATTTAAGCAGATTTGTAGAAAAAATTTCCAATCGATTGGCTTGTTTAGAATTAAAATCCATCCACTATTGACAGAAATATAAAGGGTCAAAACCTAACCACTTTTCGTAACGCGGTAGATTTTGGTTTTTTGAAAATGCAGCGCCAATATGTTATCGAAAGACGTAATCCTACGTCAAAAAATAGAACCGTGGAACCATTTTAACCCCTAATCCCCTATTTAGTTTATCCTGTAATCTCTCAATACTTCATGAACTGTTGTATGAAGGCATATTTTTCAGAAAATATGTATAAAACACAAAGGTTTCACGAAAAATAAAGCTGTGAAAAAATATGATCTCATGAAAATATAGGGTGACATGGCCCAAAACACATATTTATAGGACTCTGCAGCTTAAAAAACTACGCACGATTCCCCAGCCCATTTCTCTTCGGAAAAGTCATTGTTCATAACAGTAATTCAGCGTCCTTTTGAAGGCTGTAGGCCAAATAGCCGAAAAGTATAAGGTCGAAGGGCATAAGATCAAAGGACAAAAGGTCAAAGAAAAAAAGGTCGTGGAGCAAAAGATCAAAAAACAAAATGTAAAAGGGAGAAAAGGACGAAATTGACAAAAGGTCGAATTGAGCTTAGATGGACAATACGTCGAATGGTAAAAAGGTCGAATGGACAAAAGGTTGAATGGACAGAAAGTCCAATGAACAAAAGGTCGAAATGAATAAAAGAACTAACTGGACATTAGGTCGAATGGGCAAAAGGTTGAAATGGACAAAAGGTCGAAATGGATAACCTGGTCAAATTTCTGGAGTATATAATAGGTACCTAACTCTCAAGTATTTTTCGTTCTTTAAATCATGTCCCTTTTAGTTCAGTTCGACCTTTAGTCCATTCAACCTTTTGTCCCTTCGATATTTTGTCTCTCTAAGTGCAATTCGACCTTTTGTCCATTGGACCTTTTGTCCTTCAACTTTTTGTCATAGATTCGGCAAGCACAATGATATTCTATTGCACATGGAATTTTACAGACAGAACATTTCCATCCCGCCATCTCCAGCTTGGTAACACCGTGCCGTGGCAAGGCTATCTGCTGCCTCTGAAGTTATTGGCACTGTCCTGAAATAAATGGAACTTTTTTCCATTGATTTGTTTTCCGTCGATCTTGTTTTCCGTACTGAGTACCAATGCTACTCAGTACCAGGGAGGCAACTCCCACACCTGGACCCTCCCAACCCATAAACTCATGAGCCGGGGATTAACGACAGAGATTTTCTCAGAAATCCCGGTGACACCGACTGGGATTGAACCCAGGCCTTTTTGGATGAGAGGCAATCACGCTTACCACCACACCACCGGAACCGTTTAAAATAAAAGGAACTGTCCTGAAAACATCTCTGAAATTTTCTGGACTACTGTGAAGTTTTCGAAATATTTCTTATATTTTCATATTTTATCTGGAGTTCTCTGGAGTTCTCTGGACTTTCCAGAAATTCCCGGTACTTAATTCGTTTCTAAACAGAAGTTAATGGATTTTTTTTGAATTTATCGGAACTTATCCTTACAGATCTTTAAACTTATCAGAAAGTCTGGATTTTTCCGATGGTTCTCAAACATTGGACAATATTGGACCCGCCCTTAGAATCTCTGAAAACCCCTAAAGATCTCAAGACCTAACTTCTCTCAGATACTTTGAACTGAGCTGTTCCACACCAAATGTCAAGCTTGAAAAACTCGACCTTCTCCGATTGGCAAGAAACTTTGCATAATTATTTGTTATGGACAATGGTTCACATTTTTGTGAAAATTCGTCAATTTTGGACCTGGCTAAATTTCAAAAATGGCCTGCTAAAATTTTTTAAAACAATGTTAGCACGGAAATGGTAATTCTGATTGCAATGACGTCTGAGACAAAGCAGTAGCGAAAAATAATGTTTGTATTAAATTATAATAAATTAAAGTAGTAGTATGCAATGAAACTTCAAAATGTTTACCAAAAGTTCTTGTTCTACGATTTTTGTATTTTTTAGTGTCCAAAATTTTAAACATTCCAAAAGATTATATTTTTCAAAAAAAAAAACGGACCACGACATGTCTATTTTTGCCACAAAAGCATTACAACTTTGTCTCAGACGTCATTTCAATCAGAAGTGCTGTTTATATGGAGTGTACCCCATTAGGCATAAATACGCTAGGCATACGGACGTTAGGCATAATGGACGTTAGGCATAATGGAGTTTAGGCATAATGGACGTTAGACATAATCTACCCGATGAATTCCAGAAGGATGATAATGGGGACCGTCTATTGATTGCTGACTTCGGTGACAATAATTAAAGAGCCTTAATTTTTGGAACTTATGAAAACTTGCGACGTCTTGGACAGGCAAAGTATTGGGTTACAGATGGTACGTTTGCCACAGTTCCTTGTTTGTTTCGTCAACTCGTCACTGTTAATGGAAGTTTCGCTCCAATTTTTTGAAAATTCTACAAGATCTAAAATGGTCAAATTTGAGTAAAAATGTGAATCATTGCCTCTAACAAACAATTATGCAAAATTTCATGAAAATCGAAGAAAGGCGAGTTTTTTCGATTCGTCATTTAGCGCGGAACTGCTCAACTTCATTAATGTTTTAACAATTTTCCTCTTCTCTAAAGTTCTCTTGAGAGTTCTCTCTTCTCTAAAGTTCTCTTGATTTCCCTGAGCTTCTCTGGATATATCTGAAGTTCTCAGAACTTCTAAAAAGGTCCTACAGTTTTCCTGAAGCTAATGGAACTGCATAAAATTTCCGGTGCTTATCTGAAGCTCCAAAAAGATTGCAAAAGTTTTCAGAACTTCTCTTTGTTGCAGTTTGTTCGTGAAACTTTTGTGGAATTCCTCAGAATATTTAAAATTTCCTAAAATTTTCGTGAAGATAATGGGATCGTCCTGAACATCTCTTATCATTCCTGAAGTTCTCGCAACCCATCTGATCATTTTTTCTGAAACTGACAAAAAATAATAGAACTGCCCAAAAGATCCTTGAGCTGAATATCTTAGACCTGCCATGAGTTCACCAAACTTCCCTGAAGTTCATTGGACTATTCGTAAATAATAAGAACTTCTTGAAGGTTCCCGCTATTTTCCAGAAAATATTTAACTGTCCTAAAGTTTTCAGAACTGCCATGAAATTCTCTAAAGAAATCTAGAATTTTCCTAAAGTTAATTGAACTGCACTCAAGCTCGTTGGTCTTCACTGAAGTGGATTTCCTTGAAATGAAGACATTCCAGACGCTTCAGAGTCATTCCGTAGCTGTCAGGTATTTCAAAGTCTTCAAATCTCCACAGCAGACCGGTTTCAACTCTATCTCCTACTCCTTTGGATGTTTGCTCGAGTAGATCGCTGCCTCTTCTATCTTCGTCCGAGATTATCGGCTCCGCAGGTTGTGACCCAACTTCATCCGCCGCAAAGAACTCCATCACCATGTTGTGCAAATTCTCATCCGAAGAACAATCGCAAGCGCATACGTTGAGGGACGATGTTGTTATGGTTTCACCTTTACCTTTACCGTAGATGCACCTGCCTAAGCGATTTTTCACTGCGACTGTTTCATTTGCTCCACCTTCTTTGGTTTTCAGTGGAACATTCAACCGTATGTTGTCGATTTCCACCAGCAAACGTTGGACAGATGCCTCAGCTTTGTACAGGGATGCCAACCATTCGTCTAGGCTAGGTTGTTGTTGTTGTTGTTGTTGTTGTTGTTGTTGTTGTTGTTGTTGTTGTTGTTGTTGTTGTTGTTGTTGTTGTTGTTGTTGTTGTTGTTGTTGTTGTTGTTGTTGTTGTTGTTGTTGTTGTTGTTGTTGTTGTTGTTGTTGTTGTTGTTGTTGTTGTTGTTGTTGTTGTTGTTGTTGTTGTTGTTGTTGTTGTTGTTGTTGTTGTTGTTGTTGTTGTTGTTGTTGTTGTTGTTGTTGTTGTTGTTGTTGTTGTTGTTGTTGTTGTTGTTGTTGTTGTTGTTGTTGTTGTTGTTGTTGTTGTTGTTGTTGTTGTTGTTGTTGTTGTTGTTGTTGTTGTTGTTGTTGTTGTTGTTGTTGTTGTTGTTGTTGTTGTTGTTGTTGTTGTTGTTGTTGTTGTTGTTGTTGTTGTTGTTGTTGTTGTTGTTGTTGTTGTTGTTGTTGTTGTTGTTGTTGTTGTTGTTGTTGTTGTTGTTGTTGTTGTTGTTGTTGTTGTTGTTGTTGTTGTTGTTGTTGTTGTTGTTGTTGTTGTTGTTGTTGTTGTTGTTGTTGTTGTTGTTGTTGTTGTTGTTGTTGTTGTTGTTGTTGTTGTTGTTGTTGTTGTTGTTGTTGTTGTTGTTGTTGTTGTTGTTGTTGTTGTTGTTGTTGTTGTTGTTGTTGTTGTTGTTGTTGTTGTTGTTGTTGTTGTTGTTGTTGTTGTTGTTGTTGTTGTTGTTGTTGTTGTTGTTGTTGTTGTTGTTGTTGTTGTTGTTGTTGTTGTTGTTGTTGTTGTTGTTGTTGTTGTTGTTGTTGTTGTTGTTGTTGTTGTTGTTGTTGTTGTTGTTGTTGTTGTTGTTGTTGTTGTTGTTGTTGTTGTTGTTGTTGTTGTTGTTGTTGTTGTTGTTGTTGTTGTTGTTGTTGTTGTTGTTGTTGTTGTTGTTGTTGTTGTTGTTGTTGTTGTTGTTGTTGTTGTTGTTGTTGTTGTTGTTGTTGTTGTTGTTGTTGTTGTTGTTGTTGTTGTTGTTGTTGTTGTTGTTGTTGTTGTTGTTGTTGTTGTTGTTGTTGTTGTTGTTGTTGTTGTTGTTGTTGTTGTTGTTGTTGTTGTTGTTGTTGTTGTTGTTGTTGTTGTTGTTGTTGTTGTTGTTGTTGTTGTTGTTGTTGTTGTTGTTGTTGTTGTTGTTGTTGTTGTTGTTGTTGTTGTTGTTGTTGTTGTTGTTGTTGTTGTTGTTGTTGTTGTTGTTGTTGTTGTTGTTGTTGTTGTTGTTGTTGTTGTTGTTGTTGTTGTTGTTGTTGTTGTTGTTGTTGTTGTTGTTGTTGTTGTTGTTGTTGTTGTTGTTGTTGTTGTTGTTGTTGTTGTTGTTGTTGTTGTTGTTGTTGTTGTTGTTGTTGTTGTTGTTGTTGTTGTTGGCTTCAAAGCAAGCATATTTTCGCTCCAGATATGTCTTCTCTAAATCCTGCTGGTACTTTAGCTGCCTCAATTTCGTCTCGTACTCCTCCTTCTTCAAACCGGTAGTCGTCGATACTGGCAGCAAGGAGTGGGCCTTGCCATCCGTGAAGGGGTTCCATTCGAGCGCATCGATATCAATTGTGATATTCAAGCCATTGCAGTTCACATCCATCTTCCGACTCCAATGACGGTAGTGTCGATCTACATATCTCCGAACTCCCAGCAACAGTGCCAAACAGAACTAAATGATTTCTTGGAGCGTCTGCCCCCGCCAATTTTGGTACTTGGCGACTTCAATGCGCACCATCCCGCCTGGGGTTCTACGGCATCGAATGCGCTTGGCCGCTACATCGCTGAAAAGACACTGACGGAGCATCTGATAATCCTGAATGACGGATCACACACGCGGGTGGATCCAGCAAACGGTTCGTTTTCTGCCATAGATCTTTCGATCTGTTCAGAGGTGCTAGCTCCCAGATTTATCTGGCGAACACTTCCGGATACCCACAGCAGCGACCACTTTCCAATCACCGTCTCTTCACCTGAATTCTCACAGATCGCCACGAAGCGAAGAAGATGGCTCTACGACCAAGCAGATTGGACATTGTTCGAACGACTGACTTCCAGCAGCATCAAACCGGATGACGAGATTGGCGTTGATGAGTTCGTAGATCGGATATTATCAGCAGCAACCGCTAGCATTCCTCGAACATCAGGACGAGTTGGTTCCAAATCGGTACCATGGTGGTGCCCGGAAGTGAAAACGACGATTAAGCAGCGTCGAAAACTTCTGAGAGCACTGAAGCGCAGCAGAATAGCAGGATCAGACACAACGGATGTTTTGAAGCAGTTCCAGGAAGCGAAGACAGCGGCTAAGAAGGCAGTGAAGGAAGCTAAGGAACATTCGTGGGAGGACTTTGTCGGAAAAATATCACCTAGCAGCACAACGGCAGAAATGTGGCGGACGATGAACACCCTGAGAGGCAAACGACAATACAGCAAGGCGGTTATCAAGCGACCCGATGGCTACACGGAGAAAGTGGAAGAAATAGCAGAAGAACTGGCCGAGCACTACTGTGAAAGATCAGCGACCTCAAGCTATCCCCAACTGTTTCAAACAGCGAAGGAAAGAGCGGAACGGGATCGCGTGGATTTTCTTCCGGACAACGACGAGATATATAACGCGGACTTCACCCTGGATGAGCTTCTGTGGGCACTCGACAAAGGACGTAGTGTCTCTACAGGTCCTGACTCGGTAGGGTATCCGATGATCCGACGTCTACCTGTATCCGTCAAAATCGCGCTGTTGCAGCTTCTAAACAGAATCTGGCGTAGTGGCGTTTACCCTATCAGCTGGCGAACCGGAATAATAGTGCCAATTCCGAAGCCAAACTGTTCTGAATCTGGACCTGCTGCTTTCCGACCTATCACTTTGACCAACTGCATCGCAAAGGTGTTCGAACGTATCGTGAACCGCAGATTGACGACTGAGTTGGAGTCGAATGGACGACTGGATAAGAGGCAGCACGCCTTTAGAGCTGGAAGAGGCGTCGACACATACTTGGCGGAGTTGGATAGGTCATTGCCAAATCGGGACGAACACTGCTTGATTGCATCGCTTGATTTGTCGAAAGCGTACGACACCACTTGGCGGTACGGTATCTTGCGTACTCTGCGTAAGTGGCAGATGGGTGGGCGCATGTTCAACGTACTGAACAGTTTCCTCACCGACAGATCTTTCCGGGTGAACGTGGAAGAACATTTATCGGATGAAATGCCATTGGAGAACGCAGTCCCCCAAGGATCAGTGTTGTCTGTCACGTTATTCCTTATAGCGATGCAGCCGATTTTCAGAGTGGTGCCGCATACTGTTGCCGTGCTTCTCTATGCGGACGATATTTTGCTGGTGGTACGGAGGAGTAAGGAGCGTCCTCTGTATAGAGATCTACAGGCTGCAGTGAAAGCTGTCGACAAATGGGCGAAAAGCGTCGGCTTCACAATTTCCGCGACAAAATCAAAAAATTTCTACGGCAGTCCCAACGCCCGTCGAGAACCCAGCAACGATATATTCATCGACCGTACAGCTGTACCGAGGACGAATCAACTGAAAGTTGTTGGCGTCAACCTTGACCGGTCGCTGTCCTTCAAACACCATTGCAAGGTAGTCAAAAACACGTGCGACTCTAGACTGCGGATCTTGAAGATGATCGGGGCTCAACTTCCGCGAGGGCAACGCGATTCTCTGTTGGGTATCGGATCAGCAATCGTCACGTCGCGACTTATCTACGGTATCGGGCTCGTCAGTAGAGCGAAGGATTCGGTGGTGCAGACTCTTGCACCCATCTACAACCGGATGGTCCGGTTCGCCTCAGGGGCGTACGTCACCAGTCCGATTCCAGCGATTATGGCTGAAGCAGGCACTTTGCCATTCGATTTAATGATTATGCAAGCCATAATTCGTGCTGCAATTCGTTTGATGGAGAAGGATTCCAGGAATATCGATCTTCCAGTTGTGGAACGAGCGTCCGATCGCCTGGCGACGATTGATGTAGAGCTTCCAAACATCGCTGTACGAACACGTCTAGCCAACCGAGAGTGGTATGAACCCAAGCCGCATATTGTTTGGGATGTGAAACGGAAGGTGAAAGCTGGGGACCCCCCGAATACAGTGCGTCCCATCGTGCAGGAGTTGCTGGCTAACCGGTTTAGCCGTGCTTTGGCTATTTATACGGATGGTTCTAAATACGAGAACATAGTTGGAGCAGGTGTATTTAGTAGCAGCATTCAGCAAGCAATAGGTCTTCCGTCACAATGTAGCGTTTTTTCGGCGGAGGCCTTTGCAATCAAGTCGGCCGTCATCGCTGCAAGAGCATCAACCGAATGTGTTATAATTCTGTTTGATTCGGCCAGCTGTCTTTCGGCCATAGAGAGTGGTAGATCGCAGCATCCGTGGATCCAGGAAATCGAGCGCTTAATACGTGGACGGCCGATCCACCTTTGTTGGATCCCTGGTCATGCCGGAATTCGCGGTAACGAAGAAGCAGACCGTCCAGCCAGTGAAGCACGAAACAGTCCACCAATCAACGTTGCCGTACCAAGAATTGATTCCATCAAGAACATGAACCAAGTCTTTCGTCAGCTATGGGAAGCACGTTGGGCACAATTGACAGATGTGAAGCTGAAGGAGGTCAAAAGGGAAACGAAGAAGTGGATCGATCAGTACAGCTCTGCCGATCAACGCATACTCACTCGACTGCGCATTGGTCATACTAGGGTTACGCATGAATTTTTGCTGAAGAAAACAGCTCCGCCAGCATGTGAATGCTGTGGGACCGTTGTTGACGTTCGTCACATTATTCTGCACTGCAGAAAATTTGAAGCGGCCAGAACGAAATACGGAATCGATTCCACAAGCCTTTTTACGGCGTTACGCAACGACGATGATTATGAGAAGCGGTTGCTGAAGTTTCTGCATGAAACCAAACTTTATCGGAAGCTTTGAAGGGCGATGATAGAATGGAAAGGAAAATGCAGGATATAGGAAGAAAACGAAGCGGAGGATGAAGGACAAGCAAGCGATGCAGAAGAAAAATGAAGTCTGAATGGAAGAAGATGTCGGACAGGAAATGGAAGAAGATGCAGTGGAAGAATGTTACCGATGAATGTTGGAAGCAAATGAGTTCATGAAGAAGATGCTGAATGGAAATCGAAGAAGATAAAGTGAAAAAGGATGAAGATGAAGCAGAAAACGAAAGTACTACAGAAGACATGAATGATTATGAAGATGCAGAAGAATGAAGATAAATATGAAGCGCAAGGAAGGAACGGAGAAATCGAAAAATAATGTGGAAAAGATATATGGAAGATCATGAAGAATTAAGATGGTGAATATATATATAGAAGAAGTAAAGAAGAAATTTATGGAGAAGAAGTGTAAACCATGAGATGAGCATGCAGACGATGAACCAGGAAACGAGCAAACGATAAGAAAGCTAAGTGAATTTTGAATTGTATCGTAAACACTAACACTCACCCTCACATCACTCTGAACACACCCACACACTGTTTACACAAAAATCAATTGAACTGACATGAATGCATCCGCAGGATGTAAAATGTCAATAATAAACAACAACAACAACAACAATCCTCCTGCAGCTTCTTTATCACCAACAACATCCGTCTCGACTTCTTGGTGGACACCGACGTTACTGATCCGACGCTACTTGGGACGTGAACACACTTGCTGCAACTCCACGAACGATCCTCTACCGAACTTGTCACCCCGGCGCATGTCATATGCCACCAAGGTCGCACTGCTTTTTCCCACCGGTAAAGTTTCCTCTGGGTCCATTGCGATGAAATTTCTAGAAGAATTGTTCCTACAGGGATGCTTTTTTGGTTCGACCGCTTCTATTTAACATGCTATAAGATATAAGTAAATTTCGGTTTTCCAAATAGTTTAAGGTAAATTAAGGTAAATTTGTATTTAAATTAAAATTATATTAAATTTTGCTGCTCGTTGAATAATATCCAGCAAACTTTTGGCTACTCTCACCCAAATCCGGTTTTAACCGGCGTTGGACATTCTAGCGCTGTGGTTGCGACGCTGAGGCAGTGCACCCAGTTCGCCAGTTCAGTGTGAATGATTTTCTCAAACTGGTGCAGCCGTTCTCCTCAATTTGATAAGTTGTAAAGATTTCTCTTTGTGCTCAATATGGGAGGAAATAACAAGCCTGGAACCCAAGATAAGAGGCAGTGAACATTGAGTTGCCTACTGTGGCCTGTGCTTTAATGATTTAATTCACATTATTATCTTTTCTAAAATTAGTTTTGAGACATCACTAAACGAAATGCATGTCGAGCGAATAGTATAGAATAAATAACTGTTGAAAATTAACATTTATATTTACCTGAAGGTGAATCCATTATAGCAACTTTGTGGATTATTGCACAACATTTGAAATTGATCACTGAGAAAAAAAAAATCACGTTTATGGATACCAACTACTGAAACATTGACGCACATGAATAATTCTCGATTACTTTTTCGAAGAGACGTATCAGCTTTTGTAAACAAAGCATTTGATTGGTTTGGCATAACTGGTAACTAGCTCACGCATACTAACACTACCATCAGATAGGGGAAAGTATGCGTGGACGAGCTACCAGTTACGCCAAACCGACGATAAAATGCATTGTTTACAAAAGCTGATACGTCCCTTCGAAACATAAATCGAGAATTGTACGTTGTACACGATCACGTTGGCACGGCAGCACACAGCTTGTACGATAATGGCACACAGCTTGTACGATGATGTCACACATACAACTTTATCTGGGTGATGCAGCTGATTGAGCTGGTTTCATTATCTTATTTACTTTGCCTTGGCATAAGCTAAAAACATCAAATCCACGAATGAGTTCGCTGGCAACTCATAATAAGTAAACAATCTCAAAATTCAGCATGCGATTTAAAAATGGTGACGTGACAAAAATTTATTTAATTTTATCCATTTTGCGAAACAGTTAATTTCAATGTAAAGGATGTTTTCATCGGTTTATATAAAGTGAAATTTTAAAAAATCATCGAATATCATGTCTTCAGTTTTCTGGCTACCCTATATCTCCTAAGCTAAAGGTTATGGAAGTTTCATGTTTGCTGCAACTTTCCTTCATTTATCTATTAAGATAAACAACTTTGTTGAAAACACCATACGTCTAGGACGTTTTATTCAAAAGTAAGATTCGCGCGCCATCTCTACGGCCATGTTGTGAACTTTTTTTTTTTAACTCTTTATTTGTTCCACATTCAAAATAAATTACATTTCATTTTAACCTAGGTGCTCCAGTTACTGCAGTAACGTACCAGCCTTAATTGTTATGATATATATCTAAGTGTTTTTACATTGTTCATGTCTTGGCAATTCAGTATTTTAAACAGGTTTTTTAACCTGCATGTCAGTATAACAATTGATATCATAAAACTAAAAACTAAAACTAAATCTTATCTAAGTATAAAGGGAATTAATCGTTGCAATTGAGGATTGCAACGATTTTTGCCTGAAATTATTAATTATTTTGTTGGACATTTGTTCTAAAGTCTCAACATTCGAAATTCTATGTACCTCGGTAGTTCTGAACCACGGAGGCAACTTCAAAATCATTTTCAGAACTTTGTTCTGAATCCTTTGAAGTGCTTTTATCCTGGTAGTGCAACAACAAGACCTTATTGGCACAGCGTAAAGCATGGCCGGTCTAAAAACTTGTTTAAATATTAGAAGTTTATTCGTCAGGCAAAGTTTGGATTTCCTGTTTATAAGAGGATACAAACATTTAATATATTTGTTACATTTAGCTTGAATGCCCTTAATGTGATCTTTAAAAGTTAATTTTTGGTCAAGTATTAATCCAAGATATTTCACTTGGTTTGACCAGGAAATTGGAACTCCGTTCATAGTGACTATGTGACTACTACTAGGTTTCAAAAACGAAACTCTAGGCTAATGTGGAAATATTATAAGTTGAGTTTTGGAAGCGTTGGGAGAAATCTTCCATTTTTGTAAATAAGAAGAGAAAATATCTAAACTTTTTCTGCAGCCTGCTGCAAACAACACGAAGACTTCTTCCTTTAGCGGAAATGCCTGTGTCATCAGCGAACAAAGATTTGTGGCAACCCTGAGGCAAATCAGGGAGGTCCGAAGTGAAAATGTTATACAATATAGGCCCAAGAATGCTACCCTGAGGAACTCCTGCTCTAACAGGTAGTCGATTAGATTTGGAATTTTGATAATTTCCCTGCAGAGTTCTGTCAGTTAAATAATTTTGAACTAATTTTATAATATAAAGTGGAAAATTAAACTTTTTTCAATTTAGCAATCAAACCTTCATGCCAAACACTGTCGAATGCTTTTTCTATGTCTAGAAGAGCAACTCCAGTTGAGTGGCCTTCCGATTTGTTTGAACGAATTAAATTGGTAACTCTTAAGAGTTGATGAGTAGTTGAATGCCCATGGCAAAATCCAAACTGCTCATCTGCAAAAATTGAGTTCGTATTGATGTGAAGCATCATTCTATTCAAAATTATCTTTTCAAAAAGTTTACTTATTGAAGAAAACAAACTTATTGGGCGGTAGCTAGAAGCTTCAGCTGGATTTTTATCCGGCTTCAAAATTGGAACAACTTTTGCATTTTTCCATTTATCAGGAAAGTATGCCAAATGGAAACATCTGTTAAATAATTTTACCAAGAAAGACAAGGTACTCTCTGGGAGTTTTTTGATGAGGATATAGAAAATTCCATCATCACCTGGAGCTTTCATATTTTGAAACTTTTTAGTTATAGACCTTACTTCGTCCAAATCAGTCCCCCAGGAATCATCAAAAATATTTTCCCGAGAGAAAATATTCAGAAAATCCCGAGCAACCTGATTCTCAATAGGACTAGTAAGACCCAAACTGAAATTATGGGAACTCTCGAATTGCCTAGCAAGTTTCTGAGCTTTTTCCAAATTTGTGATCAAAATTTTACCACCTTCTTTAAGCGCTGGAATAGGCTTTTGAGGTTTTTTCAAAATTTTTGTGAGTTTCCAAAAGGGTTTGGAACTCGGGTCTAATTTAGAAATATTATTTTCAAAAGTTTTGTTCCTCAGGGCAGAGAATCGCTTTTTAATTTGTTTTTGCAAATCCCGCCAGATAACCTTCATGGCAGGATCGCGTGTTCTTTGATATTGTCTCCTACGGACATTTTTAAGACGGATCAAGAGCTGAAGATCGTCGTCTATTATAATTGAATCGAATTTAACCTCGCATTTTGGTACTGAGGCAGCTCTTGCTTCAACTATAGAAGTAGTCAGAGATTCAAGAGCATAATTAATTTCATCTTTGGTTTGCAAAGGAATGTTTGGATCGAAGTTATATTCCATAAATGTTCGATACTGCTCCCAATCAGCTCTATGGTAATTGAAAGTAGAGCTGTTGGGATTACAAATTATTTCTTGTGATATTTCAAAAGTTACTGGAAGGTTTTTTTTTAAATTATTTATTTAAGAGATTTTTAGCCTTAGGCTAGTTCATCTCTAATTACTGGAAGGTGATCAGAACCGAAGTCAGCATGGGTAACCAATTGGCTACAAAATTGACATGAATCAGTTAAGACCAAATCAATAGTGGAGGGATTTCTTGCAGAAGAAAAGCATGTTGGGCTGTATGGATATTGAATAGTGTAGAAACCTGCAGAACAATCATCAAACAGAATATTACCATTGGAATTGCTTTGAGCATTATTCCATGAGCGGTGTTTTGCATTAAAATCACCAATAATGAAGAATTTAGACCTATGACGGGTAAGTTTCTGGAGGTCACCCTTGAGAAAATTCTTTTTCTGGCCTACAAAAACTAAAAATAAAATGAAAAAGTGCGTCTTACCCCGGGGGTGCGTTTTGTACTGTTCTCCCCTACTGCCTTTCCATGTAGAGGGGAAGATGATCGTGACCCACAATAGTAGGTATCATGTCTTTCGGCCTCTGATTGGATAGCTCTCTACTTCCAAATTAGCATTTCAGTGGTAATCAAAATAAGATCTATAACACAGATACAAGACAGCTGTCGGTTCGTAATCTACGAATTGCTATGTTACAATGATACCTAGGAATATTGTAACTTTGCTCTTTGCTTCATAGATTTGGTTAGTTCGACAGAAGTAACCCCAGTATTAAATTAAACAAGATATTGTGGATTTAACCTGGCACCTTACACGTATTGAAAATAACTGATTCCATAGTTTGTACAACTTTTTTAAATAGAACAAATTGGTGGGGTTGTGTACACGACACGACCGCATGGTTGACGTAGACTTTTTTTTTTTTTTTTGGTACATTTTCAACGATTTGTTCAGATAATTGAAGAAGCATTTATTGTAGCAGATTGCGAGAGTTAATTCCTATCAATTGGTGTATTTGGATTTTAATTTCATCTATAAATGACAAAGTTATAAGCGTTCAAAACCTAACACTTTTCGTGACGGTCGCAATTTTAGATTTTCGATTTACCCCCCAGTATCTTCCCGAAAGACGTAGTTTACAAAAAAAAACATATCTACCATCTATCAGCATTGACCATTAAACCGAGCGCCCTGAAGCTAAATACAACACAGAAAATAAACAACTTTTGCATGAGAATGCTCCCATCATTATTTCATAAACTTGATCTGCTTCAGGCGCGAAGCTCGTAGCAACATAATCTCATAAAGTCAATATCTCAACTGTCACTATTCAATACACACGCATGAAAACGAAAATTATTTCAACTACCATGATCGTCCATTTAAGTATGAGCATTTAAACTGCTGCATGAAAGACCCCATTCAAAAAAAAACTTCGTAACGTGGGAAAGTGATTGTACCGAGCTTTTCCCTTTGTAGTTGATTTCAAAGAGCCGGAATCGTTGCATTTCACCCACAACGAAAATTTCAATATGAAAGTATTCGCATAAATTGTATGGAAAAATATTCCACTTCTAAGGGGGAGAAAAGAGTTCCCTCGGTAATGGAGTAACCGTCGGTAGTCGGTTTTTTTTTTAACTTTCTTGAGCTCTTCAATTGGCTCCCAGAGTGTGTGTGTTTTGATACCGGAAAACAAAAAAAAAGATATAGGTATTGGCGAAACGTCCCAAGAGTACTGCCACAAATTTTATGATAATTCTTAAGGCAAACGATTTTTGATCTTTTGCGTTGGTTCACGTTCCATTTTAGCTGGCGCTCGAAGAAAAAGAGAGCCGAAACGAAGTTAATGGAGTGTGTAACAGATAAATCATTCTGTCATCTAGAAAATGTTGTTATTTTTTTCCTCAACTTCATGCATGTCCAATGAGTATGGAGGCCTTAAAGGGAGCAAAAAAGTCATCCAAAATTAAACGTGACGACCGTAGTCAAGGCAGACAGAAATTCGGCTGGGAACAACGAAGTGAAAGTGCGAACCCTCGCCAGGCCGATGGATCATCGTTCGTTCGTTGGTGAAATTTGGTGTGAATTCTTCATGAGGCTTAAAGTTGCAAAAGGAAACTGCGAAAAAGCATCACAGGCTGAAAGCTGATTCGGTCGTTAAAACGGGTGGAGAAGGGGTAAAAGGATAAATTTGAAATTGATACTCTGTTCTTCGCGTCTGTTCGTGGGAATGATGGAACAAGTGTTTGGATTTTTGGGACGACAAAGAGACTCTTTTAAATTTTTACATTTTATTTGAAACGTTCCTTATCTGGTATGCAGCCAGCTGTATTTCATAGAAGTGCATAAACATTTATTTCCAAAAAGCTTACTGGCCGACAAATTAGATGCACCTGAATTTTCCATCTCCATAAGCATGCATGTACTCACTATCCAACGCTAGGTAAATGCCTTCGAAATTCCCGCTTCTCTGTGAGCAAATTTGGCACCTGCCGTAAAACTTAACGATTCCTTCATAATATTACTGAAAATGACTCACCAGATAGTGAGCCCCAGTGTAGGTTGAAATGCAACCAACGTTGAGCGAAATTGCACCTCAATCACGATAAGACTTCTTTCACCTCGACCAACATGACATGATGCTGCCATGTTGGCAGTAGCTATTCCGACATGGCACAGGATGATAGCAAACCTGGCCATTTCTCGTAACAGAACAGGCAACGGCGGCAGCAGCAGCACTTGCCTTCATCATCGGTTATAACAGGACAATTGCGCTTCAGGCTGTCTCACTATTTTATGACTAGTTGGATCGTGTTCTACCAGCTGATACCGTGTGAGCTGTGCACTTGTGCAGGTGGTATAGGTATCGGAAGTGCATCTATAATTAGAGTGGCAACGCCTGACGAAATGCTCCAAACAAAGGCGGCCCCAGCGATGGACGGCGCTGCAAAATACGAGTTGATCCCGATTACGATGCTGCACTGGCTGGTGTGCATTTGTTAAGTTGGTATGCTGACAGTTGAAGCAGCCATCACGAGGCAGGGCAGAATTTGGACCGGGATGAAAAACCAATTTGGTTGAAATCCCTCTAAGAGAAACACACAACAGCTTAAATAGAAGCTGGGCAACGAACTTGAATTAAAGGGTGATACGGTCAAAATTTGGTTAAGGGAAAACGCGTGTAAATCGGTGAAATCGTTTATTTAAAAAATCAAATTAAATTTCTTTTTCAAGTTCAATTAGTATAAAATTCAGGAAAAATATTCAGTTAGGCTTCCGCTTTTCCAAATCCGAATTGCCGGGCCTTACGCTTGACCCCTGCCATCAGATTTTGTACAGCCACCTTGTCCACCTTCTTCGCCGCAGAAAGCCAGTTTGCCTTGAACTGCTGCTCGCCCTTAGCAGTTTTTTTGGTCTTCTTTAGGTTCCGCTTGACAATAGCCCAGTATTTCTCAATTGGGCGGAGCTCTGGCGTGTTGGGAGGGTTCTTGTCCTTGGGAACCACCTGCACGTTGTTGGCGGCGTACCACTCCATGGCCTTTTTACCGTAATGGCAAGATGCCAAATCCGGCCAAAACAGTACGGAACAACCGTGTTTCTTCAGGAAAGGCAGCAGACGTTTATTCAAACACTCTTTCACGTAAATTTCTTGGTTGACAGTCCCGGAAGCTATGAAAATGCTGCTTTTCAAGCCACAGGTACAGATGGCTTGCCAAACCAGATATTTCTTTGCGAACTTTGACAGTTTCATGTGCTTGAAAACATCTGCTACCTTTTCCCTTCCTTTTGCCGTATAAAACTCCTGTCCCGGAAGCTGCTTGTAGTCGGCTTTGACGTAGGTTTCGTCGTCCATTACCACGCAGTCAAACTTCGTCAGCATCGTCGTGTACAGCCTCCGGGATCGCGCTTTGGCCGTCGTATTTTGTTTATCATCGCGATTTGGAGTCACTACCTTCTTGTAAGTCGATAGTCCGGCTCGTTTTTTGGCTCGATGCACGGTTGTAGACGATACACCCAGCTTATTTGCGGCATCTCGGAGAGAGAGGTTAGGGTTTCGCTTGAAACTACCGGCAACTCTCTTTGTCGTCTCAGCGGCTTCCGGTTTTCGATTTCCCCCCGATCCAGACTTCCTGGCTGTCGACAAACGTTCCCCAAACACTTTAATTACATTTGTAACGGTTGATTTGGCAACTTTTAGCGATTTTGCCAACTTTGCGTGCGAGTAGCTCGGATTTTCGCGATGTGCGAGCAAAATTTTGATACGCTGCTCTTCTTTCTTGGACGGCATTTTGACAACTGAAGAGTGAATTCCAAAATCAAAATAGGAGCAACATTCTACACACACACACCTTCAAAATGAGGGGTGTTCAGGTTTTTTAAATGCAAAATTGAAAGAAATACGTCAAGTTGATATTGACCAAATTTTGACCGTATCACCCTTTACATGGTTTCACACAGCAAAAAAATAATTTTGATATCACATCAAAGTGGATGCACTACAATCATGTCGAAAATTTCATGTAATTTTTATGAACACATAAATAAACAAATGCAGTAAAAGCAGCGTAATGTCAGTTCATGCATTGTATTAATGATAATTTTGTCCTTTTTAGCAAGTAATATTACACCATATTTTCGACATGATTGTAGTGCATCCACTTTGACGTGATATCAAAATTATTTTTTTGCTGTGCACAGATGCTGGATCATTGGCTAAAGGTTATTTGGCCGAAGGTCATTTGGCCGAATGGACATTAGGGTGAATGGTCATTAGGCCAAACTTCGGAAAATTATATTTTAACCAAAATGAATGTGCGGATTCCATTACCTAAAGGTCCTTAACCTACTGAACAATTTTTCCTATTCACTAGCACACTAGAGCCACGTAGTAAGAAAATTCCGAATTTCTGTTCATCAACCAAAAGTCCTTGACCTACTGAACAAGTATGTCGAAGACTTTAGTAAATTTTGACCTACTAAACAGAAAGTCCATGATCTGTTGAACAAACATGTAGAAGCCAGAAACCTTATGTAAGGGTTGGAAGACATAGCATATTCAGGCAATTCACTTGCACACTAGTGCATAGTGAGAAAATTTAGATCTAACTGAACAAATTTGCCGAAGACAGAAACCATCTATATGGCCAGGAGCCCAAGATTTAGCATAATCAAGAAATACACTTGCACACTAGCACCGCGTACAGAGAAAATTCGGAACCAACAACCAAAAGTCCATGACCTACTAAACAAATGTTCCGAAGACTGTAACCTTCTATATTACCAGGAGCCCAAAATATAACATATTCAGGAGATTAATTTGCACATTAGCGCCACGTAGTGAGAAAGTTCTGAACTTAATGAGCACCTACCAAAAGTCAATGACCCACTGAACAGCTTTTCTCAAGACAGAAACCTAATGTATGGTCAGGTTCAGGAGATATTCCACCTTGGAACCAATTATGACAAACCTCGCATACTAAAATAGGACATTGTAAATCGAATCCGCGTAAACGGAACAAATCATTTACTCGGATTCGATTTACAATGTCCTATTTTACCGCGCTATTTAAGGTATTACCACAGACAAACAGACATAACTCTTAGAAGAAAATTCTTCAAAAAATATCGCGCACTAGCACCATCTATCATCCACATTCCCAAGCATTGATGTGCAACTAGCTCATCCATCGTTCATGCCATTTTTCACCAGTTGCTTTTCCCTCGTTCTGTAAACGTGTCAGCTGTGTTGAATAAAAACAAAACAGATGGAAGTCAGTGATGTCGGTTCTACTAAATTTTCCGTAGATCTACAGAATTGATTAAATTCTGCAGAAATAAGGATCCGTAGCAAAAATTCACAGAAGCTAAGATTTTTTTTATGGATTTGTTTTGTTTGTTTAGTGTGCTTATTCTTTTACTGGAAACAAGATTTTATTATATTGCTGTTTTATTTAAGCATTCCGCTAACAACCCAATTTCATTACTTCATTAAATTCTAACTTCAACAAGCACCCTGCAAACTCATACGAGTTTATATTGAATTTCCTGAATTGCCAAAAAGTCCCTTGAACATCTACAAAGTCCCACAAGTTTCCAAAAGTCTAAGTCTTAAAGAAAAACTCCTGACCGCGGTTCATAAAATTTCTACAAAATTCGTTACATTTATCTTAAGTTCTCTCATTTTCAACAATGTTTGATGAAGTTCTACAAAGATCTCCAAAGATCTACAACACGTGCAGAAGTTCCACGAAAAGTTTATTAAAGTTCACTGTACTTCTACAATGTTTGCTGTGCTTTTACATAGTTCAATCAAATTTGCCGCACTTCTTGGAAGTTTCAAAAACTACGCAGTTCAATTAATGTCTACGAAGTTTTCGAAAGCTCTATGATGGATTTTGAGGCCTCCCTTAGCTCAATCGTTAAAGGCGCAGCTACAAAGCAAGACCATGCTGGAGGTGACTGGGTTCAATTTCCGGTCCGGTCTAAATAGGAACTTTTCGGGTTGTAAAATTTCTCGACTTCCCTGGGCATAGAAGTATGATTGGACTTGCCACACAATTATACCAATGCAAAAATGGTACAGGCATCGAAAGCTCTCAATTAATAACTGTGGAAGTGCATCTAGAACACTAAGTGAAGAGCACGAAATAAGCTTATATGCGATATGCAATAAGCTTGAAATGCGAAGAAGAAGAAGAAGATTAAGGATTTTGAAGATCTAAAACGGCCCTAGAAATTCTACAACGTTCCCTTTACCTTTTATAAGTTCGCCGAGTTTCTACGAAGTTCTCTGAATTCAAATAATGTTCTTTTGACGTAGGACTACGTCTTTGATTTCTATATGGGGGTACACTTTGTGAAAACCGAAAATGGAACATGTAACAAATTAAGAAAGATTTTGAACGTTAATAACTCAGCTGTCCCTGGTCCAATTTCAATAATTTTATCACCAATCGATCAGAAATATGGCTACGCATCGATAAAAATGCTTCCGAATGTTGATTTTCAACAAGAAACTATTGAAAAAACTGGCCACAACAAATTTGTTAAAGAGTATTATTTGGACATTGGTCAAGGTCATCAGTTCCCGCAAGCAGCTAGCTATCAAGGCTCAACCTGGTCTCTATAGAAGGTGTTGTATTTTAGGCCCGAATGTATTGGTGAGATTAATCATCGTCCGACCATTTTCCAGAACACGCTGGTAGGAAGTGTTAAAAATCCATATAGAATTTGAGAAAAGTGGAAATAATTCGCTTTGGGTGTATATTCAGTCCCCAGAAAGTCAATAAATCAAATTTGTGAAAAAATTAGCTCTCACGAGTTCAATCTCTCGAAGTCCCTCCTTTTTTACATATTCTGCACAAACGATACTTTCAGCCCCGCCCCATTCATATAATTCGGAAGGAAATCCTGTGAGGGGTGAATTGAATACACTTTAATACCAAAATGCACAAAACTTAAAAAAATCATAAATAACAAAAAAATCAAAATACACCTTTTAAAGTCGGGTAGATGAATCGAAAATACTCAAGTTGACAGTCCCTTGGATTCTCTTCATCAACTTTCTCTTTGAAATAAATACTACAAATTTGATACGCTTACAAATAAAAAACGGAAACAGTTAAGATAATTCATGATTGATCAATTAAAAGAACTAAATGTTCACATTTGTTCCGTCCACTAGCGGTCCTACGATTCCTTTCGTGCCCCTAGGCACAGACCCTTCTACTTTTTAACTTTTACGAACTGCCCTTGACTTCTAAGAGGCCCCCGAACTCAGTTTTATAAATCTGAAATATCGAACACCTTCCCCGTCAGAAAATTTTAAAAGCAACGGTGAAGACATCTCATCGATCGGGTTGAAGATTTGTTCTTAATACACTTGGTATCCTTGGTGCCTCCGATAGTCTAATTAGTCAGTAAAGACACGGTATTACCAAACCAGAGGCGGTGGGTTCAATTGCTGGTCCGGTTTAGAACATATTTTGTTTAAAGCATTTACATTTAATGCCACTACCTTATCTGCTTATCTTTGACAGATACGCGTATTTCGTCTACAATGTGCAGACTTTTTCAGTGCCTTGTACTAATACTCGACTTAATACCTATATATATACCGACCGAATATATAATAACCTAGGTACATTTCCACTTAGAAGCTAGGTAAACTCAAATCTAATCTCCTGTAGAAGCATGTAGTCCACTGCTTATTCTTTATATTTTAGGACTTGTTCTTCTTGCTTTTTGGCCTTAAAGGAAACCAACAATCACAAAAAGAGTTATTCCCTATACTTCCAACCATTTGTTCCAGCAAAAAATGGCCGATTTCCATCACTAGATTCATCGGATACAGACTCGCGAGATAGTCGCGATCAACAGCAAAATTTAGCTGAAAAGAGGTGCAAAATTGTGCCCTCCCTTTTACTCTTCCTTGATTTGGTTTCCCTCGACCTTGTTTTCCGTACTGGGCACCAATGCTACCGACGCCAGGGAGGCAGCAACCCACACCTGGACCCTACATATCGACCTATCAGCTCATGGACCGGGTACCAACGGCTTTAGAGATTTTATGCCTCAGAAAATCCCGACGGCGCCGAGTGGGATTGAACCCAGGCCCTTTGGATTGAGAGGTAACCACGCTTACCACTACACCACCGGATTATTGTGGATACAGACCTTATGAGCGCATAGTAGTGTTTGGGTGTCCGCAAATTTCCTTATGCATTTTGGTCCCAGCCTGAGTGGTGCGAAGACGGACCTCAAAATCGAACCACTTTCGAGCTGTCAAATCGAACCACTTTTTTATCATTGTGGTTCGTTGAAATAGATAGAAGTATTGTTATCGTCCAAAATAAAAAATAAATATTTTTCAGTAATGTTTTTGATCTTTTTAAAAACGTGATTCGAAACGACTCAATGGGGGATTAGGCCGCAGAGGCTCTCTACCCTATTTTGTTTGTTGATTTCAAATTCAATTTAAAAAATGTCTCACCTTTGCTTTGCAATATTTTCCAGTTCCGGCGATCGCCAATCTTCATCGTTAACAACTTTTTCACTTTCGTCAATTGTTTCACTGATAAATGGACCATCATCATATGTTCGCAGTGTAGGGGTTGCATTTTTATCACGATAAGCAACTGAATTCAGATGTTTTACACAATTTTTATCAAAATGAATACTGCACAACCGGTCACTGGGTTTGATTTGAAAATTGAGATCCACCTCACAGAAACTGAGCCACTCTTTTCGTGCTGCTGAATCCTTGGGAAACCTGAATAGGCTTCGCTTTTCGTCGTGTCCATCTTTATAATTGCAAAAGTGAGCAAAACACTTCATTCTGAATTTTATTCCACTCCGTAAAAACTCCAGCTATGAACAATGTCAACAAACAATCACAAAGTCACGAATCGGCTCTGCACAAAAAGCCGTTTGACACTTCTCTCTACCAACCGACGGTGATGAAACGTTTATTTCAACACTACCAACATGAAGAAAATTTCACTTCGCACCACTCAGGTCCCAGCTTGTATAAGAGAAGCGCACAAGGGGTATTCAACTCTGCACACCTTAATCTGTGCCAAGAGTTTTGGCAGTGGCGAAAGCTGTGCCAAGCGTTGTGCCGATCATTCCGAAGTAGGCCGAAGTTTATCAATCAAATTGTCAATATCCCATGAGTTTGGTAACCCTGAAGTTAGACTTTTGTGATTGTGTTTACATTTTCAATTTATCTAATTCATGATCATGGTTCATATCAAATATTAAGCCTCATTCTCATTAGAATGCGAGCGTATTGGGCAGTGGAAGTGGAACTGGAAGCAATGCAACCTGTGCGACCCGTCCACAAGAAACGGACGGTAGACGAAATTTTTACCAGCTGCCAGTAAAATGCTCCCCGACAAAATCAAACCCAGAACTCTAACGGACGAAAGTTCATTCCCACCCTAGAAACAACATCCTCAAAACAGTTCTGATCGAATCAGAACTACGCAACCTCGAAGACATCACCCAAGCCTATCGTATCGCAGATTGTGATGTCTCCTACCATCACCCAATTGCACACGTTCAAGCCTATCAAGTTCACGATCCTTTGCAGATGTGATACCTTCTACAAGGTACCACCATAGAGGTAACTCTAAGACCACTGGGTCCCGAAGAAAATCATTATTATTTTTGGCTCACTCAGTACCAGAACAACGGTCCCAAGCAGTCCCAAGCTATTTCACTCACCCCTGCATGTTCTGCATGAATCCACACACCCCTGATGTTATCTGTCAAACTTTCATAGCGAATCAAAACAAACATAGTGTAGTAATAGAATTTCAACTAGAATAGGGTACGTTAATCGTTTGCTTGGGACCAATAGGCTACTAAAGTGGTGAGCCAATTTAAAATCGTTAGTTTCGTATTGATTGTTGGTACCACCAGTGAAAACCATCAAATGTTCCCCCACCTCATGCCTCGTAAATGGTGCACGATCCAGATACACCAACCGGTGGAAACTAAGGATTTTAAACTGGCTCACTACTTGACTAGCCTATTGGTCCCAAGCAAATCGATCAGCGTACCCCATTCTAGTCAAAATTCTAGTACTACACAATGTTTGTTTTGATTCGCTATGGAAGTTTGACAGATAAAATGAGGGGTTCGTGGGGTACGTCGATTAGGTTGGGACCGAAGATAATACCAGAGCTGAGCCAAAAAGTTGAGCACGTTTCTTCGGGACCTACTAGTCTTAGAGTTACCTCTATGGCTCAACTGTACCCTGTGGTTGTTGTCGTTCATCTGCACGCCCCTGGGATTTTGCCGAACAGCAAATTACTTAGTTTCGTCATGCGTCATGCACTTTCGAGATTGAGCAAGGCCTTATAATTGATTGATTGGTAGGCCAGCCATCGCACCGGATCCTTTTGAGGCGAACTAGTGCAACAGAAGAGTGCAGATTGGATCGTTGGTGATGGGGTGTACTCACAGAATAGAATGTAATTGCATTTTTTATTGCATTGATCTGTTCCTATAAATCCTATACTGTTTCGCTAAAGCAATCGTCCAGACCTGATGGAATATTTAGGGTTAATACGTATCGACATCCCCCAATAAGTACTGGGACTTGTACGGACATCCATATAAAGTCCTGTGGATGTCCCATCGAAGTCCATACCAATTGAAACCAATGACTGGCAAGGCAAGAATACCTAAGGAAAAACATAGGAGAAAACGATAAAATTGTCATACCTATCTTTCTATCTTTAAAAACTGTCGCATTAACGGCCCTTCACTACTTTTCAACTTCTATTCAATTTTCATACTGCCGTACTCTAACGGAACTATCCACCTACCCTCTTCTAAAGATCATTCGCTAGCTAATAAATCATCACACTAAAGCTTCATGTTAGCATTTCCAACCAACTCTGAAAATCGTTAACTTCGCGTATGAAGTAACATAAAAACACTTTGAATGTAGTTATTATGTTTTAATTAGTACTATGTGGCTCGTTCTAAATCTTTTTAGAGATTTCAAAGCGGAATATATTTTTAAAAACAATTAACCATCTATCTTACATATAATTCCTCTAAAAATTAAAGGAATTTACCTTCAAAATCCAGTAAATATGAGTACACATCGGCAGGGATGAAAAATCATTTACATTCATTTCGAGCATTAATTTACATTCATTTGCTTCTATCTTTTTTTCATCAACAGAGTACCGTAAAATGATGTACGAAGCTTTTGTTGCTTTTCATATTACCTACAACTACATGCTATAAACTAAAATTTGAATCTTATGCATGATGAAATAGAGCTGACAGAACATGTTATTGGTTTTCAGTGAATGCAATTTACATTCACTAAAAAAACAATGGTGGGTTCTTATCGCTCTGATTCATCATGCATAAGAGATACAGATTTAAGTTGTTGATAGTTAATATCAAAACCTACAAATGCTTCAAACACTATTTTACGGAATTCTGTTGATGAAAAAAGTTAGAGGCAAACGAATGTAAATGAATGCACGAAATGAATGTAAATGATTTTCCATCCCTGCACATAGGTACGTAATTAATAACTTAAGGAATACCTAAATTAAATTTTACAAGCAACTGGAAGATGTAAGATTTGCTCCCAATTATGTGGGATTCATCATCGCACGATGTAAGTGGAGACCGCATGAATGGAGGATGAGATAAACAGAGCTGCGGTCCAATGCAAAAATTTGAAGTGTATAGGTGAGAGAATTAAATTATAACGTAAAAAAAATGGTGCCGACTGGACTAAAGCCACGAACGTTGTGATTATCACACCTGTGCTTTCTCCACTGCTCTCTCCATGCTTCGGAGCATGGATAGGCTAAAAGCGAATAAAAAGCTGTTATAGTACGATTTCGTATGTTTTTTTTTTGCTGAACGGAAATTGGATAGAATCGAAGCAAGGTGCGTCGTTGTATAATGTTATAAATAAAAAGTTTGGTTGTAGATGTTTGGAAGCAAGATTCCCGGTTAGCTACAACCCTGCCATCGTTAACAGCTGACAAATTCAATAGTCTGCCAGCGCAACTACTTACTAGACAGAGTTGTTTACGTCTGGGCTATTGTTATATACCATCCACTGAATAGCATCCATCGAATAGAATAAGGGATATCTTTCTGAAGGCCAGTTTAGGTTTATTTGTTTCTCCTTGTATTTGTATTGTACTGTAGTTAGGTTTAGATAGCATTCAATATTAGAGAGAATCAAAGAGATGACGTTCACGACCGATAAGAGTACCGACCTGGCTTGTCAGACCATCGGTATCCATGACGTCACTTCTCTCGCAACAGATCAGCTTCTCTGGATCTGTTGCGCTGCTCTGCATCGAAAGGGGAAGATAGTCACGAACAGGTCATCGATCAGACCACCGGTCATTTTCATACGTTCGTGGTAACCGCAGAAGATTCATGTTCCCTTGTATAATTGTGTAGTTTAATTTGATAAGTCGAATAAATGTAGTGATTGTGGGTATGTGTTTCAAAACAAGCGATGCGTTTTGATATTGTGACCAGTCCGAGAAGATAATTCTACCTGCTGCTGAGAGGTTTAGTTGATGGTGGATTATTAACGATATCAAGATCGTTCCATTGCATCAGCAATTCGGTGTTGGAGCTCTGTTCAAACCAATCCACTACGTCATCGAAGGTGAGTCGGTTCAGGGCACAACAGGAGGTATAGTCGAAAGCGTAGACAGAACACGAAATAAAAAAGATAAAATATCATTGCATCGTCTGCATGGCCAATAGACTGATGCAAAATTTTAAATTTTCGCTCCACAGTGCTTAAACGGTTCCAAATTGGGCTCTGCTTTGCCTCCCAAAATTTGAACTACTTTAGTAAGAAACTGACTTGGCACAAACCATTTCAAGTTTATATGGGAATTATTATGGAAAAACTTATGTTTTTGTACATATCTATTTAACAATTCACCACATCACTATGCTTTTAAAATTGATGGCAGTGATTGTAGAAAATTATTTCAGCTACAACTTTGTTGAAAACTACTTTTCAATCAATTGTAAGGAACAAAAGTTATTAATGATTCAAGCCACTGATGTCTTATGATTATGCTCAATCAACTGTTCAGCAGGCAACATTGGTGTTTCTGGTGCGAGGAATAGAGCACAAATATCATGGCTACTATGTCACACTGCAGAATACAGTGTTGCCCACAAAACAGCTGCTTGATCATGCCATAAGATTATCAATCTATTAAACAATTAATAACAATTTATTTTAACATTTGGCTGAAAAGCGATATTGCTCAAAGTTGTAGCTTAGAAAATTTTCCGTAAGAATAGTTATAGAAATTTTCGAAAAAGCAATATGGAAAATGGGTAGAAGGCAATGAACAAAAAGTTTGGTTTTCCCATAGTAATTTCCACATAAACTTCGAATAGTTTGTGCCAAGTCAGTTTCTTACCATATGAGTTTAAATTTTGGGAGGCTAATCAGAACCTGATTTGAAGCCTATTGAGCACTGTGGAGCGAAAATTTCAAATTTTGCATCAGTCTAATGCCCAACTTATAGTGGTTCCGAGAGCGGCCAATGTGGTCAATGATTCATTTTAAGTCTGTGGAAAGCATCTTGATGAAAAAGCTCGCAGAACAAGCTGTCACACGGCATGTATTGCTGTAAAAATGCAATTGACCTCTGCTACAAGTTCCCTCGGGAGTATCCCGTGATTCTGAGAGCTGCCAATGTGGTCACTGATCCATTTGAAGTTTAATGAATGCCTATTCATGAAAAATCATGAAGAATGAGTTGTCGCACGGCATGTTTTGGTGCAACAATGCAATTGTCCCCTGCTACAGGTTCCCCGGGGGCAAACCGGAAGTTCCGAGAGTGGCAAATGTGGTCAATGATGCATTTAAAGTTTATCGAACGTCTATTGGCGAGAAACCATGAAGAAAGAGCAGTCGCACGGCAAGTTTTTAGTGATTAGATGATCTGCCCGCATTCAGAACCCTCCACCAGAACCGATTCCAGGGAAATGGCCATATCTCGGCTGATTATTGGCCGATTTTAGTTCTTTGCATATGATTCCGCTGAAGAAATAGTTCTTTTTTTTTGTGTTCACTGAATATATATATTTTTTTAACCAGCATCATATATAAAATCTCATCAAAAATTTAGCAAGTTAGACAAGCCCTCCGGAAATCCGGAATATCTCCGGTATCCGGTGACCAGCATTATTTTCGAGGCTACACCGTAAAACAATATTAGTTTTCCAGTCAAATGCTCTTGGAAGATTTAATCTAAGAGCAATTGACTGGAAACTATTACTATTTTACGGATCATATATGACGAAGCTACAACACTCCAAAGTTGACCAAAAATTTGCCTATCCACAGCGAAAAAAAATGTGAATTTTAATGGTGATGTAAACATCCATGCATGCTAAAATTTAAACATGTAAACTTCCTTTTCACGTAAACTAGCAACTTGCAAGAAATGTTGCTTACAAAAATAGATGGTTGCATGCAATATTTAGAATATTTCATGAAATGACTCATAAATTTACATGATCTGTAATGTGAATTCGTATGATATGTGACGCTCCATTTATGTGCATCATAGTGACAGAAATTTACACAACTTTTCCTGTAGTTATTTTGAGTAATACCTGTATATGAGTCTCTGCGGTATTGCGGATGATAGAAAATGCAATTAACATTGAATTTACACAAATAAAGTTTCTGAATTTTAATTGTGATGTAAACATTCATTCACGTAAACTTGTATTTCATTTCACGCAACCGAGCAACTTGTAAACAATGTTGTTTACAATCATGGGCTTTTGTATGCAATATTTGCTACATGGCATGAAATGTCTCAGAACTTTACATGATTTATAATGTAAACTTATATGATATGTGACGCTCCATTTATGTGCATCATATTGAACATAAATTTACGCTGCTTTTCGAACTGTGTAATACATTTTTGGTTTACGTGTTTGCTGTTTGGTTGTAAACATTCCCAAGTATTACAAAAATTGTTATACGAGTGGGTATATTCTGTTGACGTTCATAGAACTTGTCCACCACTTCGTCGATAGAGTGCACGGTTGCACAATTTTCTAGAACGACCCAGCAATCATCGCAACAAATGCAATTGTAGACGTTTAACGATACTGTACAACTGCTGTCAGAACGATTCCAGCGTTTCCCTCCGATAACCAAATGCAGATATTCAGAACTCCTCGAGCAAATATTTAGCAATAACTTTTCAATCATCCAACCTCATACCAGGCACCGATGCAGCACAAGCCTCCCCTATACCGCGACCACGGTTTCCGGCTCCCGGATGAACACGGAGTAAACATTTCCGAATATGTAGGCCTATAACGCACATTCCGGTTGCCCTGCGCCCAACGAGAACATATTGTGGAGGAGGCCTCGATGCGAAATGTTCAATTTAGCTGATTTATGGCTAAGGATGATATTGCATATCTGTCGCACACACGTCGCCCCCAAACGAGAAACAAATATTTCGCCTGTCATCCATGCTCTACGGTATGTAGCTACGACAACGAAGGCGACGGCGACGACGACGACGACGACGACGGACAACCGGTATGTATGCTCTAGTACCACCACTGCCCGCTCATTGTATGTGCGGTGCGCGGTTACGGTGGTCATTGCAGGCAGAAAGGCTACTAGCGGTGGTAAGCCACCTCGTTCTCGCTGGCCCCCCGCTCACGTGTGCCGGGTTAGTTGGTTGGCATCTGACAGTCAAAACGAGAGGAGCAGCAAGGCCGGAGCCGCTCAAGCGCGAACAAGCTGACACAGCGTCCAGCAGATGTAATTGAACGCAAACCATCATCGTCAGCTTCCACGCACTGGCACCCGTGATCTGCGGACTAGGCTTCCGGTTCTTTCGGAATGAGTCAATACTGCTGATCCTTGGCTTGGCGACTAAAGTCTACCTCGGAATGCTTTAAAATGCTCCGAAATGGCACAAACAACTGCATTTTCCCACGATTCCGTAAAGTACCTGTTCATTATAAACCATCTTGAGCCGGTAATTTCCTGCATACACATGGTCAAATGCCCTCTACGACGACCACGCTCATGACACTACAGTGGCCAAAACAATAATCACCATAAACAGAGGGACACAAGCTCGTTTTACGACCAATTTCACTGCGAAGGATATAATTCCACCAAATCACCACCTATTCACATTCGGAGGGTAGGATAGAGAGAGAGAGAGATAGCAATTCCATGGTTAATCGTCTAGTTATTTGGTTCACTGAAAAGAGGAATACTTTCTAAGTGCACAACTCATTATTACACTTGGCAGTTTGCTCCAGTGCCATGGTTTGCAAAATTTTCAAAGTCCCATCCTTTCCGAGACCTTTGCATCGTGGAACGACGGCCCTCATGCATGCATGAATCCCAGCTATGGTGTAGGAAAAACAACAACCATCCCAGCGTGCTCCAACGTGAGCCACCAACAACAACCGGAGGAATTATTGCATGTGAGCAACGAGTATTGTTTGGCCATCTACGGAAAATGTACACCACATTGTAACACATATAGACAGGCACCTAAAGTTCAAGCGAGCCAATGTCAACGGCTGGCTGGCTGCAGAGCTATCCAGTCGGTAGTATAGACACTAGTTAGGGTGGGTCAAGTTTGTATGGCGGATCACATCCCCCTGCTCATCACTGCTCTTTCGATTTTGAGGTCCCTAACAACGGTCAAATTTGGACGCATTTGGCTACGACCTGGATTTGCGGGAGAATTTTAAATTTTGTATGGGTAAATGTTTGCAAAACGAATTCTATGTAGATCAACTTTGTCGAAGCATGCAAATCGATTAGACTTCTGGGAAAAAACTAACGTTTGAAAATAATCTGCACCAAATAAATTACATGAGAAAACATAATCCAAACAGAGTTGGTTGGAAATGCTATCTAACATGAAGCTTTAGTGTGATAATGCATTAGCTAGAGAATGGTCTTTAGAAAGGGTAGGTAGATAGTTCCGTAAGAGTACGGCAGTATGAAAATTGAATAGAAGTTGATAATGAGCGAAGGGCCATTAATGCGACAGTACAAAGTCAAATGCACACTCTTTGCCTAACCCGTACGATATACGCGGAGATTTGAAGTATGTCTTCAAATCTACAGGCAATCGAAACATTTAAAAATATTTAAGTTTGTAATGAATCAATCTTGGATGGTCGATTTTTGTGTAGTAGTTCCATTGATATCAGAAAAATTACGCAAACCTTAAGGAGAACAACTTCAAGGGTATTGCGAAAATGTCAGGGTAGATCCGAAAACATGAAGAACACTTAGAACTACGGTGAAATTTATAGGGTAAGTTCCACTAGCAATATCGGATCTTTAGGTCAAGTCCAGATCATAATCAGTCAATTAGTGAGAACTTCAGGGTAGTTTCGTGATCTTCAAGAGCAATAGAGATCCTCGGGACAGTCTCATTAATTTTTCAAAAAATGTTGGAGCTTTGAAGAAGTTCTGAGGAATTAAAGGAAATGCTGATAATTTCAGTGAAGTTTCATAAACAAACTGCGAGAACATAAGGGAAGTTCCGACAAATTATAGAATATTTTGGAAACTTCCGGGGATCTTTCATGTGGTTCCATTCCCAAGTAACCAAAAGTTCCGCACTCAACGATTAAAATCACTTCCAAGTTCCGTAAAGTTCAATTAAAGTTCCGACCGAACCTTCAAGTTCCATAAAGTTCAAATAAAGTTCCGACAGAACTTTCAAGTTCCATAAAGTTCAAATAAAGTTCTGACAGAACTTTCAAGCCACATGAAGCAATCCGCACAAGTCTTTATTAGTAACAAAATTTAATGTACGTAATTATGAAATGATCAGTTGCCCGAATAAATTATAATTCTTATATTTATGCAGTGCATCAACATTTTATCCAAACATAAAAAAAAGTTAAAAAGTAATTTCCTGGATTCGAACGCTAACCACTGCGCCACAAATGCGTTGGAATACGATGCGGGCAAACACCAACTTAAAATTCATCAAGGTGTTGTGCTTCGTATTCAAGTCAGTCAGCTGGACTGAAAACTCCAACAGTAGGCGGGACAACAGCTCACTTTATTATATCTCAGATGACGCAGCGGTTCGTGCTGGAACTCTCACGCAGAAGGACTGGGTTTTAATTCTTCAAACAGCTGCACTTCTCTACTACTAATGCTGATAAATCAACACACATTAATACCTGCCTTTAGAAATAACTTTCATAAAAGTGCAAACTAAATAAAGAATTAGTGTAGAGGACAAAAACCTGTTTTAATATTTTCTAAAGGTTCCGTTCAAGTTCCGCCAGAAGCTGCTTAGAATGCTCTTCAATTATGATACCGGAACTTTTAAGTTCTTATAACGACTAAAAAATGAGGCTGCTTAGAATTCTATAGACCAACATCAACCAAGCTGCTTAAGCAACAAATAGCCTTTTATCAGAACTATTGGTTACTTGGGTTTGCTTCACGAAAACTGCAGAAACTTTTAAGAAGTTTTGAGAGTTTCATGAATATACAGATAACTTCAGGCATGTCAAGAGAACTTCACGAAAATTTTGGATTCCAAGTAGCTCAGAGAAGCTAGGTCTGGAGATCTTCGGGGAATTACAGATATCTTATGAGCAGATCCAATAAGTTAATGGAAGTTCCGATAACTGCAGGAAAGTCCAGACTTTCAGAGAAGTTTTAAGCGTAAGATCCGCTAAATCCAAAACATTTCCATCAACCAGGAGCACTGCAAAACTATTGACGTTACAATGACAAAAACCAAATTGAAACAACAATTTTATTCGAAATTTTAACTCGTGAAAATAGAATATTATTAAGGCCAACACAGCTTAATTTATTTTATTTTTTTAATAATCATTATTAATAAAATACAAAGAATTTCAAATTTCATTATATTATTAAAACATCATTGACAATTTGGGAGCTTCAGTGAAGCCCAGAGATCATCAGGGAAGTTTGAAGGATGTTTTAGACAGTTCAATTTATTTCAGAGCAGTACCAAGAACATCAGGAAATTTCGGAGAACTGTATTGATTTTCCGAGATCATTAAGCCAATTTAAAGAACCTTTAAGGACAGTTCAATAAATAACAACGAAATTTCAGGAACTCTAAAGAACTTTCGGAAAACTTAGGAAATTTACGAAGTTCCGAGAGTTTCATTAAAATCTTGGAAAGAAACATGAACTTCAGGAAATTGTGAGCAGAGTTTCATGCTAGTTTCAAGAACTTCAAAAATAGCAGGAACCTCATCGATCAGTGAACTTTCATTGAGTTTCAAAGAGTTATTAGTTATTTTGAGAATTTGAGTGACTTTGTGGATGTCCAGAGAAGCGTTAAAAAATTTCAGTAACACTGCGAGAACTTCAAAGAATTCCATACGGAACGTCAGGCAAGATAAGCAAACTTCAAAGAAATTATGATAGCATCGGGAAAATGCAAAAACGTTTTAAAATATGTCCAGTAAGTTTCAGGGCTATTTCGAGAATAGAGGGAACATCACGAAAGATCATTGCAAAACTATTAAATTCAGAAAAAAAATAGTGGGACATTTGAAGAAGTTCCCAGATTTTCAAGAGTTCAGATTGATGGTGACGAAATCAAGGAGATTGACAAGTTCGTGTATTTGGGTTCACTGGTGACTGCCAAAAATGATAACAGCAGAGAAATTCAAAGACGCATTATGGCAGGGAATCGTGCCTACTTTGGACTTCGGAGGAGGCTCCGGTCGACTAAAATTCACCGCCGCACGAAGTTGACTATCTACAAGACGCTGATTAGACCGGTGGCCCTGTACGGTCACGAGACCTGGACTTGGTGTTTTCGAACAGAAGGTGTTGCGTACCATCTATGGTGGAGTGCAGATGGATGACGGAACGTGGAGGAGGCGAATGAACCACGAATTTCACCAGCTGCTGGGAGAACCATACATCGTCCACACTGCAAAAATGGACGACTACGGTGGGCTGGGTACGTCATAAGAATGCCGCACGACGACCCAGTGAAAATGGTTCTAGAAAACGACCCAACGGGATCGAGAAGAAGAGGCGCGCTGCGGGCAAAGTGGATCGGCCAAGTAAAAGGTATCTTGTGGACCCTTCGTTGACTACGAGGCTGCACGTAACCTATAGCTCAACGCGTAGTAGGCTATGTATATTAGAAAATTATTTACTTAGTTTGACAGTTGCACCATGACGAAGTGGCAGCGTATTCTTGATTTGTCACACGCGCAAATGTCGCAAAAAGACATTTCAATCGCCGTGGGAGTGTCCCGGTGGACCGTCAAAAAGGTTTTAGACCGAGAACAGAAAGGACAACTATCCGCAAAGGTGGCCACAGGTCGTCTGAGGTCAGCTCGGGTTCCGAGGGTTATCGCTGCTATCAAAAGGAAGATTCGGGTGAATACAGTGCGTTCAATAAGGAAAATGGGAAAGGAACACGGGATCAGTGACTTTACGGCACGGAAGATCGTAAAGCAGGGCGAAGTCGAGAGCACGAAAAAAAAACTCACATGATTTCCAACCGCATCCGGGAGCTACGAGTCGAACGATGCAAGAAAATCTTGAACTTCCTTAAGCGAAAAAATCCGGTAATCCTGTTCACCGACGAGAGCATGTTTACCGTCGATCCCGTATCAAATTCCAGAACCGACCGGTATATTGGTTCTCTTCCGGTAAAAGACGTGGCCGACGAGCACAAGAACGTGTATCTGATCAAGCATCTTGCTAGCGTTATGGTGTTTGGATTGGTGGCTTCCGATGGCAAAAAAATGGACCCGGTGTTCATTCCAGAAGGCGACACGGTCAACACGGAGGTCTACATCGGGATTTTAAGTATGTTCTTCGGTGGATCAAAGAACAGTACGGTCCGAAGCCAAATGTTGTATTTCAACAAGATGGGGCTCCGTGCCACACCTCGAACCGCACTCAGAAGTGGTTGCAGGAACATCTTCCTTTCTGGCCAAAGGATATGTGGCCGCCATCCAGCCCCAACCTTAATCCGCTGGATTACTCAATATGGCGCGTCATGAAGGCCAAGGCCTGTTCTAAACGCCACCTGAGTACAGCAAGCCTCAGACAAACATTGACCCGTACGTGGAGAGAAATGGATCCAGACTAGATTATTAGAACCTGCCGTACATTTCGAAAGCGTGTGGAGGCCGTAATTGCAGCAAGTGGAAACTCAATCGATGATTAACATAGTTTAAGAATCTGAGAAACATCCCCTCTTTGAATAAATAAATAAAAACTCGAAAGCGAAATTTTTCAGAATTTTTTTTTTAATTTTGACATTGCACAATGGTGCAAACATTATCACGCATATGGTAAAGACGACTTCTTCGGACAGCAGAGGATATCAAGGCCTTAGTCTGATTGGTAAGGTAAGTAAAATTTTCAAAAAGTCCAGAGAACTTCAGAGATGTTTAAAAATCTTCAAAATTGTTTTGGGAACTTTATTGAAGTTCAGAGAACTCAGAAGATCGAGAATTCTAAGAACATTGGAGGAGTTCCAAGAACTTCAGGGAAGATAAGAAAATCAGCGAAATTACAATTTTTTTAAGAAGTTTCAAAATTTTCATTGAAATGTTGGAGACTTCAGGACGTTCCTAGAATTCCAGATAAACTGTGGGAACTTCCAAGATGATACATGATCGTTATTGAAATTGGCGGAACATTAAGGAAGTCCAGAGAAGTACAGGAAAAAATAATGATTTCAAGGGAACTACTATAAACATCTGAATATTTTTTTTTTTTCGAATACTTCGGATGAACTTTAAGACAGTTCCATTAACTGCACCAAAATTGTGTAGCTTTAAAAGCCGTTCCAAGAACTTCCAGTGAACTTCAAGGAAATTTTGAGAATGTTAGTGTCTAGAGTCTAGAGAATTTCACAAATGTTCACAGATTTTTAGGACAGTTACTTGAACTTCAACACAATTCTGAGAAGTAAGTCTTAGCTAGTTTTATGGCAAGCTGAAAATGCAGACAAGTTTTACTCAAATCTCAGTGTCAGATTGAGGGAACTAAATTGTAGGTACATGCCGATATACAAAAATTTCTATACTGTGGACTCCCACTAATCTGTACGACTCTTCATTCATCTTAACGGGGTTCATTTTTAATTTGAACTTCTAATAACCCTATGAGCAGTGGTACCCTTATTTGCTGTTTCGTTTTGATTCTACGTTCCGTTTCACAATGCTCCACTTCGCTTCACTCCATCCCCATTCCCCATCTAAATGACGTTTGAGCCATTTTTAGTTAGCACGGCGTGCAGATTAGCGGGGTCAAATTAAAAAGTGTTCAGATTACCGGGGTTTCACGGTATTAGAATTGAGGGCCTCCTGAATGGGGGTGCATTATTTTGAGGCACGCATCTAAGAAATCAGTGAATAACCAGCTCTAAATTCCCCACGACAGTATTGATGAGCTTGTAGGTACTTATGGAACACTTGGCCTAAAATGAAAGATTAGCAACTTTTTGTACAAAGATCAAATCAATTTACAGTCTTTGACAAAGTTGTTTTGTATAGTATTCTCAATCTAAGTCCGAGATTTGGACTTTTGGTAAGCAAATGAATAGGATCGTTCCCTTTCCCATACATTTTCCCATACAAAATATAAAATTCACCCGCAAGCCAAGATTATCACTTAATTCTATAAAATTTCACAAATTTGTTAGGAACCTCAGGGTAGAACAGAAGGATGATATGTTGACCCGCCCTAATAAACACTGTATATAAACTAGACAATGCGTGTCTTATGCAGCCACACGAACTGTCGAAAAGTGCAGCCAAACGAACATCGCCCATTTGGTTGTATAATAAGAGAGAACGAGATGGACATGCAGCATTTCTTGTTTCATTTTTCACGCATTGCCCAGTCTATATACAGTGTCTATAGTCAGTAGGTCTCCATAATCATCGCTAATGTCAGGAGGGTGAGGAGACTTTTGGGTCACTGAGGCTTTCCACCGTACCAGCAACGACTCCGGTCCTGGTAGGAGACGGATCCAGTTTACTGAGGGATCAATTTATTTACAGGTAATACCAACCAGTCAGTGGTAGTGCCTTAACGATATCGCAAACAGAAAACAAGTTTGCAGGTGTGTGACTTCCAGGTAGAGAAAATGACGCTATCACTGAACAAGAGATGCCAGATGCGTCGTCGTCGTCGTCTTCGTCTACGTGGCTTGAGGTTTGAAGCGTTAGTGAGTTGGACTTGGGCAGAGGGGTGGTTGTCAGGAGGAGGAGGAAACAGATTGGGTAATTGGAGATTGATGTTGCCTTATGGCATTTCATCGGTAAGAGATTTTTCCCCTGAAAAATAAAACCTGTGTCATGGCCGATGTCCTTTTATTAGAGGCAGGATTTTGATCTGGTGTCACTCATGATTACTGCATGAATAACCAGCTCCGAAACCGATTTATTTTATTTTTATCAAAACTATAACAGGGCGGTAATACCGACCTGCAATGCGCTTTTCTTATTAAAGCTGTGCACCAAATGCATAAGGAAATTTTTGGACACCTATTAATTGATGTTCGCTTATATGAGTAAATTAGCATTATTAACATATGACATGAGCTATATTCTGATTTCAACCATATTCAATCAGCGCCTTCAACCGCCTTTTTTATAAGGCTTATTTTAAGTAACTTGTTATGATTCAGTTATAATACACACTTAGAAATACTTAATTTTACACGTGACAGAATCCATCTTTGACATAAAGGATAAGACGTAAACAAACATGCATGTAAAATTAAGTTCTCCAAGACTGAAAAGTTCGTTACTCGACGAAAAGTACGTTTAATTGAGCTGCATTTCACGTCTATTATGACTCAATTTTATGTCAAAATTGACGCTCGTATATGTCAGTCGCAGAGCACCTAAATTTACATGAATTTTTCTAAGTGTGTAGCATAAAAACATTCAAGCTGTCAGAAGAAGAGACAATACGGAGGTGAAAACGAACCACTTTTCTGTCAAACGCGAACCAGCTCGTGATTGGCCGATTTGAAGTACGTAAGCTAGAGATAGAGAGAGAGATAAAAGAGTAAAAAGCCAGTTGTCTCCTCTTCCTCTTAGATCATAATTTTCGTATTTTACATTTTACAAAGAATCGCAGCATGCTGTATGGCTTTTACAATCGGCACACCTGCAGCACACTTGCGGCACACTGAGAAAAAAAAATGACGCAAGAGTGGTCTTCGGTCTGACCTACCCCTTAGGAACCGCTCTAATATTCCAATCAACGCATGGATGCTCAGGGAAGTCCAGGAAACATTTTCAAGACCAGACTGGAACCTCCGACTTGATAATACCGTGCTTTAACTGAATACAATATCAGAGGCACCCAACCTAGAACCTAGGTCCTGAGCTCTACAAGTTACATGCCGTAGCTATACGGAATATTACAGAGACGTCCTTGAGCGATGATATCATCATGGTGCTGGGTGATTATAATCTCCCTCATTTACTATGGAATTTCGACGAGGCCATGAACGGGTATCTGCCTTCAAACTCATCGACGGAGCACGAAGTGGCTCTTACCGAAGAAATGCTTGCTAAAGGTCTAATTCAGGTTAACCCATTTGTAAACACAAATGGAAAGCTGCTTGATTTGGTATTCACTACCAATCCAGACGTTTTTGATCTTCTTGAATCAGCGGTTTCACTGCTTAATGTTGACATCCATCACAGGCCATTCATTCTGAACCTCGATGATCTTAAAAACTGTGACCTAACCGCCCTAGATCACATACTTACAGCAGTTAATTGGTCCCTGGTTCTGAACGGTGATTCAGTTGACGTCATTACAAACCAGTTCTACGAAAAACTGAACGCAATTTTCCACGAGTGTGTTCCTCTTCGTAGACCTTTCTCCAGCTACTCTGCGTGGAAACCCTGGTGAAATACAGAGCTGCGTAACCTCCGCAACAAACTCCGCAAAATCCGAGGACAACCGAAATACTCTTCGTTCAATTGAAACTCAATACAACGAACTACTCGCCGCTAGCTACGAAGAACATGTTCAACGAACACAGTCAACCCTGAGACAAAACCCATCGAATTTCTGGAAATTTGTGAAGTCGCAAAGGATGTGCAATCGCCTACCCAACACAGTTGTTTTAGACGGCGTAACCGCAACATCGCCGGAAGAGATCGCAAATTTGTTCGCTACGTTTTTTCAAGGTGTTTATGGTGCAAGGCAAGCTCGCCTCCCGGCTTACAGCGTCAACGATCGACATGAATATGACCTTAATTTCCCCTTACTACGCTTCACGCCAGATGATGTCCATACAGTTTTGACCAATCTTAATGCATCAAAAAGCCCCGGATTTGACGGAATTCCTCCGAATTTCCTGAAATACTGCGCTCGCTCGCTGGCTTTACCGATTTGCTGTATATTCAACCGTTCGCTGTCCGAGATGACGTTCCCAAACTTATGGAAAACTACTGCTGTCGTACCAATACACAAATCCGGTAGCCGTAACCACGCTGACAATTATCGTGGTATTGCGCTTCTATGCTGCATTAGCAAGGCTTTCGAAACCCTAGTGCACGGAGCACTTTACAGTGTTGTTCAGCCTTTAATATCGGAGTATCAACATGGGTTTGTTCAACATCGTTCTACATCCACGAATCGGATGTGCTATACCAACACACTGTTCCGCGAGATCGAACTTCGCAATCAGGTTGACTCGGTCTACATTGATTTTTCAAAAGCGTTTGACACGGTACCATTCGCGCGTGCTTGTGAAAAACTGAAAGCTATAGGACTCTCCGATTGGATGGTTGACTGGATTCGGTCTTACCTGACGAATCGTAATGCTTTCGTGTCGTTAAACTCTACTAGTTCGGAATCATTTTCAATCACTTCCGGTGTACCACAGGGCAGTGTGCTGGAACCATTAATTTTCGTATTGTTTCTAAATGATTTGTGTCCACGTATCTCATCATTCAAGCAGATGTTTGCCGATGACTTGAAAATCTACAGAATCATCGTTTCCATCCACGCCTGTATTGTACTTCAGCGTGATATTGACAATTTTTTGCTATGGTGCAGTGAAAACGGAATGAACGTCAATATTAAAAAATGCAAAATAATTTCATTTTCTCGTCGCTGCGCCCCAGTACACGCTGGAATCTGTACCATTGGAACGAGTGTCATCAATTCTTGATCTAGGGGTTACGATTGACTCAAAGTTGAGGTTTAACAATCACGTAGCGATGGTTACTTCGAAGGCATATGCTGTTCTCGGTTTCATTCGGCGGTACACTTGGCAGTTCACGGATATCTACACGGCGAATGAGAACGACTCAAATTTGAGTTTAGTTCACTCATAATCGCCAAAAGTGCAGGAACTCAGCGATGAGTAAAATTTGTCTCATGGTTTCCTGTGGAAAACCTAAAAAATCTGCCGGAAAATGAGGATATTGACGAAAATTTTATTCAGTCTCGGAGTAGTACCAATAGACTGAGTGAATCCAATCTTTACTTTTCTCAAATTCAGGAATTTTTCCCTGGAAAATCCTGGAAAAACCTGGGAAAACATGAGGCAAATTAACTCATCGCTGAGTTCCTGCACTTTTGGCGATTATGAGTGAACTAAACTCAAATTTGAGTCGTTCTCATTCGCCATGTACGCCCAGAAGACGCTGTACTGTACTCTAGTAAGAAGCCTACTAGAATATGCAGCTCCCATCTGGGCTCCGTTCCATACCTCACTCGTTTTAAAAGTTGAACGAATACAGAGACTGTTCATCAGATTCACACTGTGAAATCTGCCATGGCGTGATCCCATGCACCTGGCTGACTACACCGCTCGTTGTACATTGATAAACTTAGAAACGTCAAATGAAAGGCGTAAAATCACAGACAAACAGACGTAACTCTTTGAAAAAGTTTTTCTTGGAAACATAGTATTTCAAAACATAGGGCCTCAGTAACGACATCTCTCGGGCTTCTCGCGGAAAACAAGCTTGCTCGCTAACTCGCAAACAATATTGCATTAAAGTTCAATAGAATATATAGAAAGGTCAAAGTGATCCGATGCCAGCGCTACGGCGAGTAGTTCGCGGAACTGATAACATTCAAATCAACCGTTAAATGCGTGAACGAAGCTATACAATGAAGAGTTACGTATGTTTGTCTGTGGTAAAATGATTCAGCAACTATTCATTTTCGACCTACTTGGCGGATTGTCCTCAATTGCTCCAGGAAATTCCTCTCCATGTACCACCGCGGCAACTAAGGAGATCTCCTCTCATTGTTGTACCGGCACATAGAACCGTCTATGGTCAGAACAATCCACTAAATTCCTGCTTGAAAGCCTTCAACGATGTTGGTGTTCATTACGATTTTACTATTTCTAAGAATGTTTTTAAAAATAGAATTAAGAATATGTAGAGTAGTCTGTAAGATTCAATCGAAGACGAAACAACAATAAATAAATAAATATATCATCTAATTTATCCATGAAAATGTTTGAATATCTTTCTAAGGACAATGCATAAAGCTTGGTTGACCTAATGATTTGATTTGATGGAGCCTACAGCTGAAAGTCTCTAAAATAAATAAAACCATGCATTTGATCTGAACTCCCAGCCGACTTGGAGAGCCAAGAACATATTGCATAAATATATTTAAATTGATTATAAATTGTACGCATGGACTCTATAAATCTTCTTATACATACACTTATCGTTGCTGGGAACATCGAGCAAGCAGAGTCCCCCAAGGAATTTTACGGGATGAAATCATTTTCAATTTCCCTCGCTCACTCATAACGCCTGAGCACAGCAGAAGTGATGCATTGGCCCAATGTGGAAAATTTCCGTTTGAAGAACGTTTGATTTCCCTTTCACCAACTTCTCCGAGCAAAGCGATTGTACTTGCCAAAAGCATTCCGAGCGCACAACAACTATGAAAATGGTTAAAGAACACTAAAATGAGGTCAGGCGAAAGGTTTCAGCTAGCAGTCGTGACTACCAAGCAAAAGAAAATTATGAACAAACAATATGCCACAGCGATTAAATGCCTTCAATTCCCATCAAATGAATGTCTGCACTCTGCCCCAATTTAGTACCCAACCAAATCACGCACATCTCATCAAGGCAAACCAACTGGCGAATAGGTCACCAGGACAGAACAAGCCATCCTTTGCTAGCGACAGCAGATTCGTCATTGGAAAGAACATTCAAATGCACTCTTCGGTTGACATTCATCAATGAGAATTTCTGCCCTCGTGATGCAACCAGCTGTTCTCAGGGTGAGAAGTGAACCACGAGAAAGACGTGAGATGAACGAACCGAGCCCAAAAATGGAGCCTGCGCAGTGTGGGATCAACTGCCAGAGGCTTGCACACAGCATTTGTAATTTGCTTCCTCGATAAATGGGGCAAACTGTTCCCATGAAGCAATATACAATGTGAGGATGGAAATTTGAATCAAGATTGAAAGCGGTTTACTAGCGTTATACACTGACGGTTAATGCAAAGTTCGTTAGAAGGGGACTCTGAAGCTCTGTTTGAGACTAACAAGCCTTCAAAAAAATCTACCATTTCGTCAGTTTTCTCAGTGTTCTCTAAGCTTTCGAGACGAGCCAACATTCCTCTCGATGTGTATCACGCGATTGTCTTTATACTCAGCAGCAACCATTGTGTGATACTCATTATTCTTCATCTGCAGTTCTTTCGGTCGATGGGTCGTCGACCTAGAAAAAGCAACCGTTTTGTGATGAGTGTGTGAGTAAAGACCACGATTTGCGTTAATTTTTGCAGTGGACGCGCTATGCCCCTCTTTAGCGATGTTGCCATACCCTGAAACCACTGGAAGTCAATCCCGGTCTAATCTGCGGGGGACGTGCTGTCAAATCGTCCTACTGATCATTCTTATATGAAATTGGTTCCAAACGTAAACAAACCATGTAGGTTTCTTATGGCTTGTTTACGTATGGAACCAGTTATACGAGGTAGGCGACGATTGTTCGTATTTGACAGCCACAGCCCACCCCTGGTTCTGATGGAGCAAGCTGTTTGGATGGCTGAAAATATGTTTGGTTTTGTATTGTACTATAGTTTTAAGACGTACTGTAAAGTTTTTCGATTGTGCCTAATAAAATAAAGTAATTATATAAAAAATATCAGTTTTCATAGGATTCTGAATAAATAACTTTCAGCCGATCAGGAGTTAGGTCTAGAATGAAAATAAAGACAACCTTAAGAGATAGACAAACTACCTGCGTGAATTTGAATTTTAATATAACGACCAGATAGGGTTAACTACCCCATTTCCGGCCTATTAAGCACAACTCGCACTTAGTCTTTCTTAATCTAGCGCAGTTTAGCACCAAACGGAATATTATTCTTACTGATGGCTTCCAAATTAATTTACCTTTCTTTACGTACCGTAAGATTTGATAAAGAGAAACCAATCGTTGAGATATTGTCAAAAGTCTAACACTACTTCTTGACGCCAAACTCGGCCTACGGATTCTAAACTCGGCCTAACGCATTGAAACGCCATTGAAACGCCAATGAATTTACTTCGGCCTATCGGATGAAGATAAAAATTGATTCGGTCTCAGCGCTTCTTTTGTTTTTGGGAATAATGGGTGAAAACCTTCATATCACGCGTTCTCATTGACTTCGTTTGATAGCTTATTAAATAAAGTATCGTAGTGGTGCCGGTGGTGTAGTGGTAAGCGTGATTACCTCTCACCCCAGCAGGCCTGGGTTCAATCCCAGTCGGCACCGCCGGGATGTTCTGAGGCATAACATTTCTGATCACGCCTTCCTTCGGAAGGGAAGTAAAGCCGTTGGTCCCCGGTTTATGAGTTGATGAGTCGATAGGTAGGGTCCAGGTGTGGGGGCTGCCTCCCTGGCGTCGGTAGCATTGGTGCTCAGCACGGAAAACAAGATCGACGGAAAACAAATCAGAGGAAAAAAAAAACTAAAGTATCGTACCAAATGCATAATTGGCATGTTAACTCTGAAATCATGGATTTATTTGAAGTTTTCTGCTCGATAGGCCCAAAATGGGAGATTAGTCCGAAGTAGTTCTCTACCCTATACCGATTTATCGGTATTCTTAGCGAATTTTGAAGTTGATACCGATATGCAGCTTTTCATGCTCGGTAATGGCGGCCTGTTTGTATAAATAAATGTATCCTTCACTGTGCTTTTTGACACTAACTGGAAGGTGTATGTTGTTCCATTTTCTTCTGTTCCTGGGAGAGGGAAAGGGAGAGGTCAAAATCTGAAGTGAAGGATACATTTATTCATACAAAAAGGCCACCATTACCGTGCATGGAAAACTGGATACAGATACGGTTTATCAGAAAACGATTATTAATTATTCAATTTTAAAAATCTCCTCAGCTTGATACTCTTTCGGCTTATTGCCTTTTCCTCGCCGTTTTTGACGACCCTAGAAACAGCTGATGGCTCATTCCAGTAATTCCTGGGAATCGGTAAAATACTTTAATTCAGTGAACAAATAGGTCCATCAAAATATTAAATTTTTCAACGCCCTGAAGTTTATTTAATCTTCCCTTGAAAGTTTATTCCAATTTCCCCCTGGAATTTTCTTCCACCTTACCCCGTAAGTTATTTTCCGATTTCTCCCGGAAAGTTATTTCGACTTCTCTTGGAAGCTTCTTCTGGCTTCGCTTGAAACGTTCTTCCATTTTTTTCTCCCACCAGTTATTTTTTTTAACTTCTCCTGAACTTCAGAGGTGCAACCAGGGTTTTATTGCGGTCCCATTTGATTCAGGAAAAGAAACTTCAGAAAATTCCAGACTTCTTAAACTTCTGTAAGGGCAAGTTTCAATAGGTTGAAATTCAAGAATCGGACAATTTCAGGAATGCCCACAGAACTCCAGAACATCAGAAATGTTTTGGAAACTTTACAAGTCCAAAGAACTTCAGGGAAATTTTGTGGATTTCAGGACAGTTCCTAAAAATTCAGGAGTTCCATTTATTTACAGGTGAATCGACAGAACTTTTAGCTCAGAGAACATCAGGGTGGATTAATTAATTTCAAGCAAATTGCTGAAACCTTAAAGAAGTTCCAAAAAACTCAGGGAATTTCCGAAAACTCCAACAAAATTCCGAGTGGTTCATGAAATATTTGGAAACGTAAGGCAAATTACGTTAATATTAAATAATTGTGAGAACATTTTAAAGGAACTTCCGTTTCTTTTAATGGCAGTTTAGAGAAATTTTAAAAATTAAATAAAAGGAATCGAGAAGATCAGAGAACTTCAATGCTGATGATTCATTAATTTCATAAAAATTGTGAGAGCACTTAAAAAGTTCCGCAATCTTCAAAAAAGTCCAGAGACTTTCAAAGAAGATTAGAGTTTTTTTCGGTACTTTCATTATAATTAAGTAAATTCCGAAAACTTTGAGGATGATCGGAGAACTTCAAAACAGCCCCATTAACTTCAGGAAATTTGAAGGAACTTTCAAGGAGTTCCAAGGAAGTGCATTTTTGGAGTGTTCCGATAACTTCAGGGTCATTTTATGAAGATCAGGAAAATTGTTGGAAATCATTAGAGCATGTAAGGAACTTCTTGGATTATCCCGTAGAAATCTCTTTCTACCGATTTTTTCCCAACTTCTCCTTGAAATTTCTTCGACTGTTCTGTAAGCCCACTGGTTTCCAACTTTCTCCAGAAGTCTCTTCCAATCTACCTTAGAAAGTTTCTTCCAGCGTCTCCAGGAGGTTTCTTCCGTCTGCTCCAAGAAGTTCCATTAAATTTCTACCGGATGTATCGATCGAATTCTCCCAGAAGTTTCTTTCGTCTTCCTCTGGAAGTTTCTCCATAAACCATTTCTCCATAAACCAATTCTATTGGAAGGTTTTTCCAAGCTTCTTCTTGCTTCCTCTGGAAATGGTTACTCCTGGAATGTACTTCCGATTTCCGAAACTTTTCTGGCTTCCCTGGATGTGTCATTCGATTTTTTCCGAAAGGTTCTTGATCGCGCACGGATAAGACCCGATTTTTATGTTGTGTGATAAAAGGATATATGTATTGAAACGAGAACGATTATTTGACCGTCCTGCCATGGCGGAGGTATGTGAACTATAAACGATTATTTATTGTAACATAACAAGGAAACTACAAAACAAGCAATGACAATGATACGGGGACAAGTGGTGACATCTATGGGTAGGTACAGTAGCTCCTTTATGTTAAGGGTAGAGGTAGAAGTAGTCGCCTGCACGAACAGTTCTTTAAATTTGAATCTTTTTCTGTCTTTCCTTAGAACTTTCTTCAAACTTTCTCCGGTAGAGTTTCTTTATTCTCTGGATGAAAACTTTCGGCTATTTCAAACACTCCCCGGAAATTTCATCCTACTTCTCTGCGTAAGTAATATCATAGAGGTAACTCTAAGACCAGACTAAGGTCCCGAAGAAACGTGCTCAACTTTTTGGCTCAGCTCTGGTACTCTCTTCGGTCCCAAGCTAATCGATGCACCCCTCGAAACATAGGAAAATCCACGAACCCCTCATTTTATCTGTCAAACTTTCATAGCGAATCAAAACAAACATAGTGTAGTACTAGAATTTCGACTAGAATGGAGTACGTTAATCGATGTGCTTGGGACCAATAGGCTAGTCAAGTAGTGGGCCAATTTTAAATCGTTAGTTTCCACCGGTTGGTAATATGTTTGTTCGTAATCCAAAAGTTTGAATTTGGACGTAATTGCTTTTGTAAACAAAGACGTCAATTGCAGATATCTCTTGAATTAAAGCTCAATCTCATGAACAAACTATATCAAATGATAGAGGAATCAGTCCTTTACCTCATATCGCTATCAGTTTTCGAGATTGAGCTTTAATTCGCGAAAAATCAGTGATTGAGGTGTTTGTTTACAAATGCAATTACGCCCAAATATCAAATCACTCCGGATTTGTGTTTTTTCATTCGTGGCTGGATGTTCATTGTCACCTCTGTTGTTGTCAATAATATTCATCTTCATCTTGGCGAGGAAGATTTTGAGGATCAAATGAAACATAATTATTTTCAGTTTACATCAATATAGTACTGAAGAACGTGTCGTGCTGGTTTTTACACACACACACACACACACATCGATGGCAAATTATTGCCTCATGCTAAATTGATGATAATATCGAGGTTTTAGGCTCTAGATAAAATGCAAAATAATCATTTTGCCCAAAATTAATATGATTATTTTGCCTTTCCGGATCGATTCTGCTTTTGACAATTTTGGATTGGATAATCAATCAGTGGTGAATATCAACAAATGCGTATTCGTTGATGTATAATTTACTCATTTTTTCAAGGGGTATTCAACTGTGCACACCTTAATCTGTGCCGAATGATTTAGTTGTGCCAAAAGCTGTACCTACGATGTGCCAAATGAGCCTAAATCTGTCAATCGATGCGTCAATATCCCATGAGTTTGGCAGCCCTGAATTAATAATGATTTTTGTGCTTGTTTATGTTCACAGCGGTTTGTCGGTGGGAAAAAAAACTCACCCAATTTTTGGCAGCCTTCCTCAGGAGAAATTTAATCACGGTAGAATCAATTTCTCCCGAGGAAGACTGCCAAAAACAACCGAAAAGTTTAAATAACTACGGTTTGAACTTATAGCCGAAACTCCAATTATTTTATTTTATATAATGTTGATGTAATTACTATTTTCATTTAAAACTACGAAATCAATTAAAACAATAGTTGAAGATGCTAATTTCAAATAACAGACTAAAGTGGTATTTTTTATACGATAGATGAGGAGAAGATGAAAGTATAGAATTGATAGTTCCGTTTAGAGTACGGCAGTGTGAAAAATGCATATAGAGAATAGACAGCGAGCTAGACAACTTTTTTAGAAACGTACAAATCGGTTTTATCATCTCTCTTTACCAAACTCCCCCTTTGGAGAGGGATGGTGAGGGGTGTGCCCCCACCCCAGTGGTGGCGGAAGGTAAAACCGATTTGTACCATATATATGACAAAAAGTTGAAGGACAAAAGGTCCAATGGACAAAAGGTCGAATCGAACTTAGAGAGACAAAAGATCGAATCGACTAAAGGTCGAACTGAACTAAAAAGGACATGATTTAAAGAACGAAAAATACTTGAGGGTTAGATACCTATTTTATACTCCAAAAATTTGACCAGGTTATCCATTTCGACCTTTTGTCCATTTTAAACCTTTTGCCCATTCGACCTATTGTCCAGTTAGCTCTTTTATTCATTTCGATCTTTTGTTCATTTGACTTGCTGTCCATTCAACCATTTGTCGATTCGACCTTTTTACCATTCGACGTTTTTTCCATTCAATATTTTATCCATCTAAGCTCAATTCGACCTTTTGTCAATTTCGACCTCTTGTCAATTTCGACCTTTTGTCAATTTCGACCTTTTCTCCCTTTTACATTTTGTTTTTTGACCTTTTGCTCCACGACCTTTTTTTCTTTGACCTTTTGTCCTTTGATTTTATGCCCTTCGACCTTATACCTTTCGACCATTTGGCCTACAGTCTTCAAAAGGACGCTGAATTCCTGTTATGAACAATGACTTTTCCGAAGAGAAATGGGCTGGGGAATCGTGCGTAGTTTTTTACGCTGGAGAGCCCTATAAATATGTGTTTTGGGCCATGTCACCCTATGTTTCCATGAGATTATATTTTTATACAGCTTTATTTTTCGTAAAACCTTTGTGTTTTATACATATTTTCTGAAAAATATGCCTTCATACAACAGTTCATGAAGTATTGAGAGATTACAGGATAAACTAAATAGGCGATTAGGGCTTAAAATGGTTCCACGGTTCTATTTTTTTGACGTAGAATTACGTCTTTCGACAGCATATTGGCGGTGCATTTTCAAAAACCAAAAACGACCGCGTTACGAAAAGTGGTTAGGTTTTGATCCCTTATATTTCTGTCAATAGTGGATTGATTTTAATTCTAAACAAGCCAATCGATTGGAAATTTTTCTACAAATCTGCTTAAATGAACACTTCATCAATTTTCGTTTTTAATCTGAACACTTTTTAATTCGAATCCCGCTAATCTGCAATCTAAAAATTGTAAGAATAGCGAAATGAAACATTACGAAACGGAACGCAGAATCATAGAAAAATAGCAAATACCAGAACCCAGGGGTGGGATGTGGCTGTCAAATATGAACAATTGTCACCTACCTCGTATAACCAACCGGTGGAAACTAACGATTTAAAATTTGCACGCTACTCAACTAGCTTATTGGTCCCAAGAAAATCGATTAACGTACCCCATTCTAATCGAAATTATAGTACTACACTATGTTTGTTTTGATTCGCTATGAAAGTTTGACAGATAAAATGAGGGGTTCGTGGATTTTCCTATGTTTCGAGGGGTGCATCGATTAGCTTGGGACCGAAAAGAGTACCAGAGCGGTGCCAAAAAGTTGAGCACGTTTCTTCGGGACCTACTAGTATTAGAGTTACCCCTATGGTATAACTGGATTCAAACGTAAACAAGCCATAACAAACCTACATGGTTTGTTTAGGTTTGGAACCTATTTCATACAAGAATGATCAGTAGGATGATTTGACAGCACCTCCCACCGTAGCCAGAACCATGCATTTCTTATGCGGATAGGGTTACTAGAAGTGCACATTAAAAATGCACCCCATTCATATGCATGAAGTGCCGTTCAGATTAGCGTCTGCGGTTTGAAATATTAATGTGGTAATTACTGAAAATGGGTACTTACAACATTACATTTTTTAAATATTTCAAAACTGAAACAAAACATATACTCAAATCTTGTATAAAAACTAGAAACAGTTCCTGATCGATTGAAAGTTGTTTCATCAATATTCGTTGTAAATTGTTTTGTAAATTGAAAAACGTCAGGCAAGTACATTGCCCTTTTCAGCATATTAGTAAAAACAGCAAGCTGAGAAAAATGCTGTAGGAAGTTAATTTTCTCTATGGGCTCTTAAAGATGGGACAACATAGTTTTGGTATTATTCGTGACATTTTCTGAACAAAGTAGGAAATTTTTTCTGTACATTGTAACGTGATGGCACCGTGGACCTCCGTTAATCTGAACGACATTCCATGTAAATAAACATCAGAAAGGCATGTTTCTGGTAGCCTTATTTGCTGTTCTGTTTTGATTCTGCGTTCCTTTTCATCATCTTCCATTTCGGTTTACTCCATTCCATGAGGTACATGACGTTTGAACCATTTTTAGTTTCCACGGCGTGCAGATTAGCGGGGTTCAAACTAATAAGTGTTGAGATTAAAAACGGGAATATTACCGGGGGTAATTGATTCCAATAAATAACTTATTTTCGCAAAAAATGCTAATGGAACTGTTATGCCGAACAGGGCACACACACACACACACACACACACACACACACACACACACACACACACACACACACACACACACACACACACACACACACACACACACACACACACACACACACACACACACACACACACACACACACACACACACACACACACACACACACACACACACACACACACACACACACACACACACACACACACACACACACACATAGCAGTACGTTCCGGCTCATGGCCATGCGAGTCGTGAGTGCGTACAGAACCATCTCGTCGGAAGCAGTATGCGTTATCGCCGGTATGATCCCTATCGGCATCACCCTGGCGGAGGACAGCGAGTGCTACAGGCAGAGGGAAGCCGGAAGAGTACGGAAAGTTGTGAGAGTGGAGTCATTGGCTAAGTGGCAACAGGAGTGGAACACGACGGAGAACGGTAGATGGACACATAGACTAATACCGATTCTTTCGACCTGGGTGAACAGAAAACACGGAGAAGTCAATTTCCACCTAACGCAGTTAGGGCTACAAATGGTGAGTTGACAACCTAGCTCTGGTTCTCACAAGTTCCTACCTCACGCCTCCCCGTGGTGTAGCCTGGGCAATGTTGTCCTTCTGACAATAGCAAAGTGAGGGGGTGCGACGCGAACACTGGCGCGGTAACCATAACACGGCGATAGAGGAAATGCTTCGTCAACCCGCAGGAGTGCCAACCGGCACATTAGGATCGACGCCAGTAAGATCCTTATTACGGCATACTGGACACGGCATGGAACTATGGACACGACACGGTACAATGGATTGGATACCACGCTACAGGGCTGACAGTCGTGCTATTCTGCTCCCTAAGTAAAGAAGGGTGACACCTTCTTGAAATGGCGAGTGGGCTAATAGTGCGGCTGCCCCCGTCCCGGTAAAACCTTGGCAGGCCTCCGGATACGTTCAAAACTCGTCACCAATTGGTGATTGGTGAGTAGTAGGCTCAGATGTAACATTCCTGACTTACACCGATCTGGCTCTGAACACGGCCCCCATGAAGGACCGTGTCAACCCTAGCATGGCCTCCCTGCTTGCATAGATAACCATGGGATCACGATAGGAGACTACATACAACGAGTGGAGATAGCGGCCCGAAGGGGGGACCCATCAGAATGGATAAAATTGGAGAAAAAAACAAAAATGAAGAAAAAGAAAATACCAAAAAAAATATGAAGAACGACGGCAAGACGCCAGACAGTGAAAACGGAGGAGCAAACGTGTTCGCAAGGAGTGGGATATTGCAGAGATCACCAGTGTCGAACCTGGGGGTCACTGCAAATTCCAACAGCAGCAATAAGTTTCAAGAAGAGCAGCCAGGCGTTGGGCTAAGCCAGATATTCACACCAATATCCAGTAGTAGCAAATCCCAAGAACTGCAGCTCGGGAGAACCAAAATGACGGAGGTCAGGAGGAAGATCGATGATCTCTATGCGTTCGTGAAGGATAAAAACAACGTACACAAAGAGATCAAGCAACTTGTGACCGGTATCAAATCCGGCATAACAGTGGCAGATCGGGAATGTCAAGAGTGGAGAAAAAGAGCCGAAAATGCCGAAAAGGCTCTGCTGGAGGCTAAGGAGAGCATAAGACTGGCTCAAGCACATGAGACGCCGAAGGGACCCACAAATCCACGTCCTGAAAAGAGAGATAGGGACACGCCAGGAGATGAGGAGGAGCCCAAAAAACGCAGGGACGACGAGGAAGGCATCAAGGAGATGGGAGAAAATGGTGCGTGGCGTAAAGTCGAGAACCAGAAGGAGAGGAAGAAAAAACAGAAGGAAGATGAAGTGAGGAAGAAGGAAGAGGAAGCGAGGAAGAAGGAAGAGAAGAAGAAGGAAGACAGGAAGAATAAGGAGAAGCCTAGGCCTCGTAGGGAGAGAAGCAAGGGTGACGCTCTGGTTGTTGAGGCGAAGGACAAAACGTCCTACGCAGCACTCCTCCGGAAAGTGAGAGAGGATCCGGAGTTGAAACAACTAGGCGAGAACGTGGTGAAAACCAGGCGAACCCAGAAAGGCGAGATGCTATTCGAGCTGAAAAGGGACCCTACGGTTAAGAGCGCAGCTTTTAAGGAGCTCGTCGAAAAATCTCTTGGCGAGACGGCGAACGTAAGAGCCTTATCCCAGGAGACAGTGGTAGAGTGCAGGGATCTGGACGAGGTCACAACAGAAGACGAGTTGAAAAGTGCGCTGAAGGTGCAATGCAACCTGGGAGACGTACCGATGGCAATTCGGTTGAGAAAGGCGTATGGTGGCACGCAGACGGCGTCGATACGACTTTCTTCGGACGCAGCTAACGAGCTGCTGAAGACTGGCCGAATCAAGGTTGGGTGGTCAGTGTGCCCGTTGAAAGCTATTCCTCGGGTATCTAAGAAAATGGAGAGATGCTACAAATGCATGGGCTTCGGTCACCAGGCGAGACACTGCAAAGGCCCTGACAGATCTGATCTGTGCAGGAAATGCGGAGAGAAGGGGCACGTTGCAAAAGACTGTACAAAGCAACCGAAGTGCATGCTCTGCAAAAAGGAGGACGGAAATGGCCATGTGACGGGAAGTTTCAGGTGCCCTGAGTTCAAGAAGGCGATGGTGGGCCAGCAATAATGAAGGTAACCCAAATAAATCTCAATCATTGTAACACAGCACAGCAACTGTTGTGGCAGTCAACAACGGAAACAAAGTGCGACGTTGCAATCATTGCAGAGCCATACCGAGTCCCTCTCGATAATGGTAACTGGGTGGCGGATAGAGCAGGAATGGCGGCCATACAAGTCATGGGCAGGTATCCCATACAACAAGTGGTGGCAAGCTCATATGAAGGTTTCGTGATCGCCAAAATCAATGGAATCTATGTATGTAGTTGCTACGCACCCCCGAGATGGACAATTGAGCAGTTCCATCAGATGCTAGATGGGCTCACCGAAGAGCTCATTGGACGGAGACCAGTCGTCATCGCAGGAGACTTCAATGCTTGGGCAGTGGATTGGGGGAGCAGATGTACCAACGCAAGAGGGTATAGCCTGCTGGAAGCTCTGGCAAAGTTGAACGTCAGTCTGGCCAACGAAGGAACCATCAGCACCTTCCGCAAAGATGGTAGGGAATCCATTATCGACGTCACTTTCTGCAGTACGTCGCTAATGGCAAATATGAACTGGACAGTGTGCGAGGAGTACACCCATAGTGACCATCAGGCGGTCCGGTACAGTATCGGCGAACGGACACCGGTGGAAATGCGGAGGACGAAAGTAAGCGAGCGGAAGTGGAAGACGAAGGCATTCAATAAGGATCTCTTCATCGAAGCTCTAAGGGTAGACAACAGCGTCCCGGGCCTAAGCGCGAACGAGTTGACCGAATCATTAGCAAGGGCATGTGACACAACTATGCCGAGAAAACTGGAGCCAACGAACAGGCGGCGTCCAGCCTACTGGTGGAACGAGGAAATTAGCACCTTCCGTGCTACTTGTCTTCTAGCCAGAAGGCGTGCTCAGAGAGCAAGAACAGAAGCAGACAGAGAGGAGCGCAGGGTGGTGTTCCGAGAGGCCAGGGCTGCACTGAAACGAAAGATAAAGCTGAGCAAGTCAAATAGTTTCAAGGAGTTGTGCCGCGATGCCGATGCCAACCCCTGGGGCAACGCATACCGAGTTGCGATGGCGAAGATCAGAGGCCCAACGATGCCGGTTGAAATGTGTCACAACAAGCTGAAAGTCATCGTGGAGGGACTTTTCCCACAGCATGACCCAACGAACTGGCCACCTACACCATATGGCGAGGTAGATGAAGACAACGTTGAACAAGTCTCCAACGAGGAACTCATAGCAGCAGCGAAAGGGCTGAAAGCGAATAAAGCTCCCGGCCCGGATGGAATTCCCAACGTGGCGTTGAAGGCGGCGATCCAGACGTTCCCGGACATGTTCAGGATGGTGCTGCAGAAATGTCTGGACGAGGGTCAGTTCCCTGATAGGTGGAAGGTACAAAAGCTTGTGCTGTTGCCGAAGCCCGGAAAACCGCCAGGGGATCCTGCATCGTATAGGCCAATATGCTTGCTGGATACTGTAGGAAAGCTATTGGAGAGGATCATCCTCAACAGGCTGACGAAATGCACGGAGAGTGAACACGGATTGTCGGAGAGACAGTTTGGATTCCGGAAAGGAAGATCGACGGTGGATGCAATTCGGACAGTGATTGACAGAGCCGAGAAAGCTTCCAAACAGAAGCGGAGAGGAAATCGATACTGCGCCGTGATTACGATTGATGTGAAGAATGCATTCAATAGCGCCAGCTGGGAGGCCATCGCCAAGGCGCTCCATAGAATGAGGGTTCCGGACTACCTCTGCAGGATTCTAAGTAGTTACTTCCAGAACCGGGTCCTGGTCTACGTGACAGACACGGGGCAGAAATCGCTTAGAATCACGGCGGGGGTTCCCCAAGGCTCCATTCTAGGTCCCACGCTGTGGAACGGAATGTACAATGGCGTGCTGACGCTCAAGCTGCCCAAAGGAGTTGAGATCGTTGGCTTTGCGGACGATGTCGTCTTGACGGTAACCGGTGAGACGCTGGAAGAAGTGGAAATGTTGGCGGCCGAGGCGATAGATACGATTGGTAACTGGATGCAAGGAGCGAAGCTGCAGATAGCCCACCATAAAACAGAAGTGATGTTGGTCAGTAATTGCAAAGCAATGCAGCGGGCAGAAATTACCGTTGGAGAGCACACCATTGCTTCGAAGCGCATGCTAAAGTATCTGGGAGTGATGATCGACGACCGGCTAAACTTTAATAGCCACATCGAATATGCTTGCGAGAAGGCAGCGAAGGTTATCAACGCAATAGCCAGAATCATGCCGAACAATTCTGGTCCAAGCAGCAGCAAGAGACGTCTTCTGGCTAGTGTTTCCTCCTCAATACTAAGGTACGGAGGTCCAGTCTGGATTGAAGCGCTGAAAACGAAGCAGAACCAAAGGAAATTGAGCAGTACGTTCCGGCTCATGGCCATGCGAGTCGTGAGTGCGTACAGAACCATTTCGATGGACGCAGTATGCGTTATCGCCGGTATGATCCCAATCGGCATTACCTTGGCGGAGGACTACGAGTGCTATATGACGAGAGAAACCAGAGGAGTACGAAAAATGGTGAGAACGGAGTCGATGGCTAAGTGGCAGCAGGAGTGGGATGCAGCAGAGAACGGTAGATGGACACACAGGCTAATACCGACTCTTTCGACCTGGGTGAACAGGAAGCATGGAGAAGTCAACTTCCACTTGACGCAGTTCCTGTCTGGTCATGGCTGCTTCAGGAAGTACCTGCATCGGTTCGGACACACAACGTCACCCTTCTGTCCGGAGTGTGGGAATGTGGAAGAATCACCAGAGCACGTGGTCTTCGAATGTCCTAGATTTGATGATGTGCGAGAGGATATGCTCGCCCTTAGCACGGAGAATATCGTCGAAGAAATGTGTCGAGAGGTGGGCACCTTTAACGCCGTCAGCAGAGCAGTAACGCAGATCATGTCAGCGCTGCAGCGAAAATGGCGGGAAGACCAACTAGAAAGTAGTAATGTGCTCACACAAGTGCGAACTGAAAGCCGAAGCCGGGAGAACTCTCCGTCAGAGTAGGCTGTATCCACCACCAGGGATAACCGAGTAGAACGTGACGCTGGGAGATAAATGGCTCACAAATTGGAGAGACGATCAGCGAACTGGAAGCGCCAATTAGCTGAGGTAAAGTGAGGTGCGTAATGCACGGCCCCCTCCGAAGTAATACGACAAGTGGTTCCGGGGGAAAAGGGCAAGGCGTCTAAGGAGGTTTTAGTGCGGTAAGAATCCCACACACCGTGTCACCGCGACTGTGCGCCCAGTCGTCAGCGGTGGCACGATGGCCTTTTAGAAGGTTTCCTCCTTGCCAAAAAAAAAAAAAAAAAAAAACACACACACACACACACACACACACACACACACACACACACACACACACACACATAGCAGTACGTTCCGGCTCATGGCCATGCGAGTCGTGAGTGCGTACAGAACCATCTCGTCGGAAGCAGTATGCGTTATCGCCGGTATGATCCCTATCGGCATCACCCTGGCGGAGGACAGCGAGTGCTACAGGCAGAGGGAAGCCGGAAGAGTACGGAAAGTTGTGAGAGTGGAGTCATTGGCTAAGTGGCAACAGGAGTGGAACACGACGGAGAACGGTAGATGGACACATAGACTAATACCGATTCTTTCGACCTGGGTGAACAGAAAACACGGAGAAGTCAATTTCCACCTAACGCAGTTCCTGTCTGGCCACGGCTGCTTCAGGAAATACCTGCATCGGTTCGGACACGCAGCGTCACCCCTCTGTCCGGAGTGTGGCAACGTCGATGAAACGCCGGAGCATGTGGTTGACTGTCCAAGGTTCGAGGCAGTGCGAACGGAGATGCCCGTCCTTAACGTGGAGAATGTCGTTGATGAAATGTGTCGAGAGGAGGACTCTTGGAATGCCGTCAGCAGGGCAGTCACACAGATTATGTCAGAGCTGCAGCGTAAATGGAGAGAAGAGCAGCGATCTAGCAACGCCAGCTAGCGCTGAGAGTACGACAAGTGCATGAGCACAGCCACCCCCCGAAGTAGTCGCTTCACAGTGGTCCCGGGGGGATCCAGGCAGAGGAGAGAGTAAGGAATGGGTTTTAGTGAAGCTGCACTAGGCAACTAGTGGATACCACACCGTGCCACCTTCACTACAGGCCAGGCTTCTTGAAGCTTTCCTAAACCTTACTATAAAAAAAAAAAAAAAAAAAAAAAAAAAAACACGCACACACACACACACACACACGCACACACACACACACACACACACACGCACACACACACACACAGACACACACACACACACACACACACACACACACACACACACACACACACACACACACACACACACACACACACACACACAGACACACACAGACACACACACACACACACACACACACACACACACACACACACACACACACACACACACACACACACACACACACACACACACACACACACACACACACACACACACACACACACACACACACACACACACACACACACACACACACACACACACACACACACACACACACACACACACACACACACACACACACAAGAAAATGGAGAGATGCTACAAATGCATGGGCTTCGGTCACCAGGCGAGACACTGCAAAGGCCCTGACAGATCTGATCTGTGCAGGAAATGCGGAGAGAAGGGGCACGTTGCAAAAGACTGTACAAAGCAACCGAGGTGCATGCTCTGCAAAAAGGAGGACGGAAATGGCCATGTGACGGGAAGTTTCAGGTGCCCTGAGTTCAAGAAGGCGATGGTGGGCCAGCAATAATGAAGGTAACCCAAATAAATCTCAATCATTGTAACACAGCACAGCAACTGTTGTGGCAGTCAACAACGGAAACAAAGTGCGACGTTGCAATCATTGCAGAGCCATACCGAGTCCCTCTCGATAATGGTAACTGGGTGGCGGATAGAGCAGGAATGGCGGCCATACAAGTCATGGGCAGGTATCCCATACAACAAGTGGTGGCAAGCTCATATGAAGGTTTCGTGATCGCCAAAATCAATGGAATCTTTGTATGTAGTTGCTACGCACCCCCGAGATGGACAATTGAGCAGTTCCACCAGATGCTAGATGGGCTCACCGAAGAGCTCATTGGACGGAGACCAGTCGTCATCGCAGGAGACTTCAATGCTTGGGCAGTGGATTGGGGGAGCAGATGTACCAACGCAAGAGGGTATAGCCTGCTGGAAGCTCTGGCAAAGTTGAACGTCAGTCTGGCCAACGAAGGAACCATCAGCACCTTCCGCAAAGATGGTAGGGAATCCATTATCGACGTTACTTTCTGCAGTACGTCGCTAATGGCAAATATGAACTGGACAGTGTGCGAGGAGTACACCCATAGTGACCATCAGGCGATCCGGTACAGTATCGGCGAACGAACACCGGTGGAAATGCGGAGGACGAAAGTAAGCGAGCGGAAGTGGAAGACGAAGGCATTCAATAAGGATCTCTTCATCGAAGCTCTAAGGGTAGACAACAGCGTCCCGGGCCTAAGCGCGAATGAGTTGACCGAATTATTAGCAAGGGCATGTGACACAACTATGCCGAGAAAACTGGAGCCAACGAACAGGCGGCGTCCAGCCTACTGGTGGAACGAGGAAGTTAGCACCCTCCGTGCTACTTGTCTTCTAGCCAGAAGGCGTGCTCAGAGAGCAAGAACAGAAGCAGACAGAGAGGAGCGCAGGGTGGTGTTCCGAGAGGCCAGGGCTGCACTGAAACGAAAGATAAAGCTGAGCAAGTCAAATAGTTTCAAGGAGTTGTGCCGCGATGCCGATGCCAACCCCTGGGGCAACGCATACCGAGTTGCGATGGCGAAGATCAGAGGCCCAACGATGCCGGTTGAAATGTGTCACAACAAGCTGAAAGTCATCGTGGAGGGACTTTTCCCACAGCATGACCCAACGAACTGGCCACCTACACCATATGGCGAGGTAGATGAAGACAACGTTGAACAAGTCTCCAACGAGGAACTCATAGCAGCAGCGAAAGGGCTGAAAGCGAATAAAGCTCCCGGCCCGGATGGAATTCCCAACGTGGCGTTGAAGGCGGCGATCCAGACGTTCCCGGACATGTTCAGGATGGTGCTGCAGAAATGTCTGGACGATGGTCAGTTCCCTGATAGGTGGAAGGTACAAAAGCTTGTGCTGTTGCCGAAGCCCGGAAAACCGCCGGGGGATCCTGCATCGTATAGGCCAATATGCTTGCTGGATACTGTAGGAAAGCTCTTAGAGAGGATCATCCTCAACAGGCTGACGAAATGCACGGAGAGTGAACACGGATTGTCGGAGAGACAGTTTGGATTCCGGAAAGGGAGATCGACGGTGGATGCAATTCGGACAGTGATTGACAGAGCCGAGAAAGCTTCCAAACAGAAGCGGAGAGGAAATCGATACTGCGCCGTGATTACGATCGATGTCAAGAATGCATTCAATAGCGCCAGCTGGGAGGCCATCGCCAAGGCGCTCCATAGAATGAGGGTTCCAGGCTACCTCTGCAGGATTCTAAGTAGTTATTTCCAGAACCAGGTCCTTGTCTACGTGACAGACACGGGGCAGAAATCGCTTAGAATCACGGCGGGGGTTCCCCAAGGCTCCATTCTAGGTCCCACGCTGTGGAACGGAATGTACAATGGCGTGCTGACGCTCAAGCTGCCCAAAGGAGTTGAGATTGTTGGCTTTGCGGACGATGTCGTCTTGACGGTAACCGGTGAGACGCTGGAAGAAGTGGAAATGTTGGCGGCTGAGGCGATAGATACGATTGGTAACTGGATGCAAGGAGCGAAGCTGCAGATAGCCCACCACAAAACAGAAGTGATGTTGGTCAGTAACTGCAAAGCAGTGCAGCGGGCAGAAATTACCGTTGGAGAGCACACCATTGCTTCGAAGCGCATGCTTAAGTATCTGGGAGTGATGATCGACGACCGGCTAAACTTTAATAGCCAC